>NW_026855675.1:0-36735 GCF_026571515.1 Ruditapes philippinarum | reverse complement strand
GGTGCACAACTCCACATGCTGATGAACATTTCTATTAGGTTTCATGACTCTAGGTTCAAATACTTTTTGAGCTATATGTGCGAGACAAAAAGGGGACGGAAGGACGGACGGACAAGGGTTAATCTAAATGCCCCCCCCCCCCCCTATAGTGCGGGCACAAAAATTGATATTCAGTATATTCACATGATTTGCAGACTAAGATAAATGAAACGTAAATGGTTCCAGGTACCAAACTTCAAGTTATTTTACATCTCAACTTCTTGCCCTCAAGGACTATGGGTTCAAATCTCATGTTCTGTTCAGGTGGCCGTTCGCGCCAACTGATTCAACGTCACCTGATGAAATTGATATTATAAGAATGAAGCATAAAGGTAACTCTCTCTATGAAACGCCTTTAATTCTGCGGGTGTCTCTATGCAGCGTTATTTCTTCCTGCTGGCGTCTCTATAAAATGTCCTACCTGCTGGCGTCTTAATGAAATGTCATTCGTCCTGCTGGCGTCTCTATGCAACGTCATTCTTCCTGCTGGCGTTTCTATGCAACGTCATTCTTCCTGCTGGCGTCTGTATGCAACGTCATTCTTCCTGCTGGCGTCTCATTTAGAATGTACCGTCTGTGGTATACTTCATATTTTATTATGGTGAGCATATTAATTTTTTGTTACCCAGTGTACACTTTAATTATCTCAAGGTCGTATTTTACATTTGTAGAAACTTCTAATGGTTGATATTATTTTGTTGTATTTTTTTTTTTTTTTGCATGATGGAGATAATCGTTATCAAGTCCTTCAACACCCATATATAGATAACAAACACATGAACTGGTATTCATACACATAACTTATGTAAATAATTCCATAGCAACCGTATATTGTCAGTAAAATATTACAAAAATGTTCTCATCGCACAATGTTCTACTTAATTTCCCATCAATCATTTACAATGTTGATTACCATTCTAATTGTTTTCTTTTCTTTTTTGTCACACACTTGTCTGTCTATGGAAATGAGATTCATTGCTGATGTTCCGGACATGATATCGAACGCTTTTTTGTACAATGCAACCAATCGTCTCCCTTACCTATTTATTGAAACGAAAAATGACACTCTCTTATTACATATACCGTTGCCGTTTCTTAATACCTCTGGACATTTCCATATCGATTAACCCTTGCATTTTAATTACAGCTTTATATTTAGTTATGATTCTTATTAACAAATCCGGCGATATAGAGCTTAATCCTGGTCCTACTGTAATCGCTGACACACTCAACTCTTCAAATTCATCTATTGAATCTTATGCTTCTCTCCTTAACCGAGGTCTGAGCATCATGCATTTGAATATCCAAAGCCTGAAGCCAAAGATTGATATTTTAGCTGTAGAGGCCCAACCTTATGACATCCTTATTTTCACAGAAACGTGGCTGTTCTAACAATGTTACAGACACAGACCTTTACATTCCTAACTTTAGTAAACCCTTCCGTTGTGACAGAATCGATCGTATAGGCGGTGGTGTAGCTATTTATGTCCGTGATTCTCTACACGCTATTGAAAGGAAAGATCTGCAAGTGCAAGGTGTAGAAGCACTCTGGACTGAAATACATATATGTCAACGTAAATTAATTGTTGGGGGTATATATCGACCTCCGAATTCAAATAATACACAATGGTTAAAAAATGGAATACTTGCTTGATCAGGCACTTAATCAACACGTTTTGATAAATCTTAGTAGCTGGTGACTTTAATATTAACGTACTTGCCAACCCTTCAAACAAAATGACAAGACTTATACATTCTTTAAATTGCGAACAACTAATAAACTCTCCTACGCATTACACAGAAAGTTCTAATTCACTTATTGATCTTATGTTCATTAAAAAATCTCATCATGTTCTCACGTCTTTTGTTGCTGACCCCATTTCTCTCTGACCTAGTTAGGTTTCACTGTCCAATAGTGTCAGTACTTAATTTTACCAAACCACAACAAAACTGTTTTCGTCGTAAAATTTGGATCTACGATAAAGGTGAGTATCAAAAATATAACGAAAAACTTAGTTCAATTGACTGGTCATTCATTGACAACGATCAAAACCCAGATAATATTGCAGATTGTATCGCCCAAAACATTCTTAAGGCAGCATCTGAAAGCATCCCAACAGAATAGTAAACTATCCGGCCAAATGACGTACCTTGGGATAAATAATGATGTCAAAAAAACAAATAAGAAAACGTAGGAAACTTCATCAAAGAGCTAAATTACTTAATAATGAAAATGCCTGGGCTAACTTTTCGAAAAATTAGGAATGAAACCACAAAACTTATAAAAAAAAACTAAATCAGATTATCAAAATAACTTAACTACACAGATTAATTCAGACAACATCACAGCAAAAACATGGTTTAAACTTGCAAAAAAAATTAACAAATAAACAAAGTACATCAACAATACCAACACTTACAGATGGCTCAGCAATAGCGGAATCAAACAAAGAGAAAGCTGACCTTCTAAAACACCTATTTTAGCAAACAATCAACCATCGAAAAACCACACCATCCCCTTCCACCTCTTGAAATCATTACAAACGTCCTCATTTCTGGTGTAACAGTCACTACTCAAGACGTTAAGGACTCTATTAAACTCTATGGACTCAGCTAAAGCATCTGGTCCGGACTTAATTAGCCCAAGGCTCATTAAGGAAGGTAAGGATGAACTAGCTTCACCACTTGCAAGGTTTTTCAACAAACTTCTTTTAAAATCTGTATTTCCCTCCTCCTGGAAACTTGCCAATGTTTGTCCTATTTATAAAAAGTCCGATCCTTCTAAAACATGTAACTACAGACCTATATCTCTTTTAAGCTGTCTCGGAAAAGTTATGGAAAGATGCATCCATAAATACTTGTATAACCATGTCATTTCAAATAAACTATTAACACCATTTCAATCAGGATTCATTAAAGGGGATTCAACCATAAATCAGCTAACCTTTCTTTACAATGACATCAGCAAAGCCCTAGATGAAGGAAAAGAAGTTCGCGCAGTATTTTGTGATATATCAAAAGCTTTCGACAGGGTTTGGCACCAAGGACTCCTCTATAAACTTTCTTCTTTAGGCATACAAGGTTCTCTTCTTCAGTGGTTCTCATCTTATCTTGCTGACAGAAAACAAAGAGTCATCGTATCAAATACTTCTTCAACACTTTTAAATATCAATGCTGGAGTACCTCAGGGGTCCATCTTAGGCCCTCTCCTGTTTCTAATATACATTAATGACATAGTCACTGATATTGAAGCAAACATTCGACTTTTTGCTGACGACACTAGTCTCTACATCATTGTCGAAGATCCCAACTCTTCTGCTGCAATATTGAATTGCGATCTTTCAAAAATTTCTGTGTGGTCAAAAACTTGGCTTGTCTCATTTAATCCCTCAAAAACAGAACATGTCCTTTTCTCAAGAAAACGAAACAAACCCCAACACCCTTGTCTAGTCTTTGATAATGTGAACATTTCTAGTGTTAAAGAACACAAGCACCTTGGTGTCATCTTTTCTGAAAATGGTAAATGGACATCACATATAACATCAAATGTTAATAAAGCTTGGCAGAGAATTTGGTATTCTTCGAAGTCTGAAATTTCTTATTTCTAGAGCGGGATTGGAGAAATTATATGTAGCCTTTATTAGACCTTTGCTTGAGTATGCCGACGTGATGTGGGATAACTGTAGTAATGAACTAAAAAATGATATTGAATCCGTTCAGCATGAAGCAGCAAGAATCGTCACAGAGCTACTAAGTTTTGCAACATCAACAAATTAATTAGCGACCTCAGTTGGATACACTCGCAGAAAGGAGAAGAAAACATCGTCTCGTACTTATGTATAAAATGAAAAATGGTCTCGCTCCTGATTATCTCTCTGGTCTGATACCAGAACATTTTAATCAACCCTACACTCTTCGCTCTAACACCGATATCCCATTAATACACTGCAACTCCCAATTCATATGCTACTTCTTTTCTTCCGTATACTATTCGCCAGTGGAATTCTTTACCTGGAAATATTAAAAATGCATCCACAGTAAGTGCTTTCAAACACAAACTCAACTACAGAAATATGTCGTCTAATAAGAAAAAAACACCTGTATAATTTTGGCAGCAGGAAAAACCAAGTAAACATACACGTCTAAGACTTGGATGCAGCTCTCTTAATTTCGAATTACATAGGAGAAACTTAATCTCGTCTCCTTTGTGTACATGTGGTGCCATAGAAACTGTTTCCCACTTTCTGCTCAGTTGTCCTAAGTACCATATCCTACGTCAGCAATTCTTTGACGACCTACCCTGTGCCCCAACCCTTAATAATCTTCTTTTCGGCAATGATCGCCTAAGTATGGACATCAATCAGAATCTGTTCACACTTGTCCAGAGCTTCATTGAAGCATCAAAGCGTTTCGATTCATAATTCCCGACTCAGCGTTTTAAACATCGTATTTCCATGACAAACTGTGTGACACAACTTTTTTTTTATTGTTATTATTATTTTTATTTTCTTCTCTCTTTTTTTTTATTAAAAAGGAAAATGGATAAACAAAAAATCAAGTAAAACCTTCCGAAAAATTATAAATTTAGATCAATTTTGAACTTAAAAACATGCACTGATCATATAAAGTGAAATAACAAAGACGAAACTCCATCATGGAAAGGAATTAATATAAGTGTTATGCTTGTTTTCCAATCCATATATATTGTGATGTAAAAATGTTACATGCTTGTAAAAATTGATGAATAAAATATGTTTAAACTAAAATGTCCTACCTGCGGGCGTCTGAAAGAAATGTCATTCGTCCTGCTGGCGTCTCTATGCAACGTCATTCTTCCTGCTGGCGTCTCGATGCAACGTCATTCTTCCTGCTGGCGTCTCTATGCAACGTCATTTGTCCTGCTGCCGTCTCTATGCAACGTCATTCTTCCTGCTGGCGTCTCTATAAAATGTCCTACCTGCTGGCGTCTCTATGCAACGACATTCTTTCTGCTTGGCGTCTCTATGCAACGTCATTCTTCCTGCTGGCGTCTCTATGCAACATCATTCTTCCTGCTGGCGTCTCTATAAAATGTCCTACCTGCTTGCGGCTCTATGCAGCGTCATTCTTCCTGCTGGCGTCTCTATGCAACGTCATTCTTCCTGCTGGCGTCTCTATGCAACATCATTCTTCCTGCTGGCGTCTCTATAAAATGTCCTACCTGCTGGCGTCTTAATAAAAAGTCATTTGTCCTGCTGGCGTCTCTATGCAACGTCATTCTTCCTGTCGGCGTCTCTATGCAACGTCATTCTTCCTGCTGGCGTCTCTATGCAACGTCATTCTTCCTGCTGGCGTCTCTGTAAAATGTCCTACCTGCGGGTGTCTCAATGAAATGTCATTCGTCCTGCCGGCGTGTCGAACAAACATTTTCCATCCTGCTGGCGTCTTACTGCCTTACATGTAGAATTATGTCGTTTAGGATTGAAGATGTATCATCTTACGGGTAAACTAAGAAAATATGAGTGTCTGAAGAAATTTCTTTTTTGTCATTAATTTGACATCATAAAATCGTAGCGCATTAAGAAAGAAACGTTGTATGTAACCTGAATAATATTTTACCGTTAAGTAAATTTACACTATCTAGAGTGAAATGGGAAACTTGTCAATCGTACGGTAAAATAATCATTTTCCTTAGTTTATTTTCTATTATCTCGGTTCAATTTAGAACTGTTAAGCACTTATTGATTATTTTCAAAGGTATTGGTAGCTTATAATTATGTAAGTAAAGTTTTTAATAGATGGCTTTAACATAATTATGTAATTGACTAAACATAAAGAAGTGTCTATTTGTATTGATTAAATATTAGATATGTCTCATAGAGATACAGATTATATTGGAGTTTCAAAAGTGTTAAAGTGTTTTAAAGCTGCAAACCTACAGATGAGCAACAATATTTCAATAAAATCAAACCTGAAAAAAATTATTATTAAGTTTTAAGGAAAACTAAAATATTCAAAATTCTAGTAATAGTTTACATGTTATGTGAGATTAATGACCTATTTTTCAGCATTTATAACTATATCTCTATTACGTGACTAACGCAGTAACGGCTATTTTTGTATATTTTGACCTCTTTTTGGTAACTTACATGGGTTGTAAGTGCCACTGATATTGTTTTAATTGCATTCGTTTAGTTACTTTACAATATTATACGTTTTAAGACATTTTAAAATTTTCATGAAAATTAGCATGAATCTGATGGCGTGCTGCTTTAAAATGTTTTAAGATGATATCAGATATATTTCACCGACTATAAGAAATATTGCACATATCGTGTTATGACGTGAGAAGATATATTTCACTGAGATAGAAAGAATAAAGTAATGCTTCTCTTAAAAATAAAAAATATTTTACTAAAAAATAGAAATTATATGAAATGATATACAAAATGTAGTACATATTTCTCTTAGAAAAATATTGACAGGTCCCTTCTCTGACCTTTTATTTGAAAAGCAATAGATTTAACCGCAAAAATTGACATGTGCTCATTTGATAACAAATATGGTGTGATGAAATTTATATTTGTATTCGCTAATCTGATAATATGTATTAGACAGGCCACGGATCTATATGTGCACTACATGTATCTTACTGTTACAGAAATATCATAGGAAATATTTCACATAGAAATAAAGATATGTTTTCACCGGGAGAGAAAAACTGGTGCTGGAAAAAAGAATACCAGTATATAACATATATTAAACTGAATGTTACAATGCGTCTCTACATCCTTATGTATAATTTAAAGATAAGCATTATTTGACTAAACGCTTACTGGCGCTAGAAAAGCCTAACTGCATGACATAGATATATAACTGCACTAAATATGAATATTATTTGTTAATGCTAGCTCTACTTGACTAACCCATGTCGTTTAGTACATGTATTTGATTGTTTTAATGACTTTAATTATCATAAATATACTGCTACTTATTTGCTAGTTTTGAGTTTTACGTGAAATATTACAGCGTTACTTTTCTTGTTTTGCAGACTCTGAGAACGATTTCAATCTAGATGCTAGAGGTACCGGAAATGACGACATTCAGAAACCGTCATTGAAGCACGTGTGTCCTATATGCAGTCGACCGTTCCCATCTTCTTCCGGTTTATCTCGTCACCTGCTTACACATACAGGAGAGAAACCGTTTGAATGTGAGGTTTGTGGTAAACGGTTTAACAGAAAGGGAAATATGAGAACACATATGCTTGTACATTTACAAGCTTTAAAGAATTAAATGATAAACTATTGCATATAAATATGTTGTTTTTTTTTGTAAATAATGGTGATTAAGGTCAATCTTTTTCATTTGATATAGTGGTACTAAATACAATATTGTATTGTTTGTTTGTCTTTCGGATTTGATTTATTCAATGTATTCAAATGTATTTTTGTTCTCGTGAACAATAAAGTATTTTGTGCATCTGCACTGGCATATTTGTAACTGTATACACTTGTAGCTGTTTTAATGAACTTTATTTACTCCAGTGTTAAATTATCTTATAATTTGCTTTATATTATTCCGAAGATTTTTACTTCTCACTCAGTTTTTCATTCATGTTTGATTATGCAGGCAATATTATAATAAATGATTTATTCTATAAAAGACAATGTAACCAACAGCAACTGTATTTGTTTGTTTATGTTCGTGTAAATAATACCTTCTTACTACAATTTTGCACGATATTTGCATTTTTGTAATATACGTGATGTAAAATGGCAGATTGTTTGTTTGTTTTATTTTGTTCGGTTTGTAATCATATGATATATGGTGACTTTCTTGCTTTACTGATGGAGGCAGACTTCAGGTACCCCTTTGTGCAATAAGTCAAGATTTCAGAAAGTTTGCTGGAAAGCTTAGCTTCTTCATATAATATAAATACAAAGTCCTTGCAACAGCCATGAGGGTCAAGTGTGTCGGAGTAAACGTATCTACGGTGGCATAGAGGTGACATTTGCAGTTTTATTTTATCTCGTGGCCACGACTTATTATCTTGAGGCCTCAAGATATTATCTCGTGGCCACGACTTATTATCTCGTGGCCACGACTTATTATCTTGTGGCCTCAAGATATTATCTCGTGGCCACGACTTATTATCTCGTGGCCACGAGTTATTATCTTGTGGCCTCAAGATATTATCTCGTGGCCACGACTTATTATCTCGTGGCCACGACTTATTATCTTGTGGCCTCAAGATATTATCTCGTGGCCACGACTTATTATCTCGTGGCCACGAGTTATTATCTTGTGGCCTCAAGATATTATCTCGTGGCCACGAGTTATTATCTTGTGGCCACGAGTTATTATCTCGTGGCCACGAGTTATTATCTTGTGGCCACGACTTATTATCTCGTGGCCACGACTTATTATGTCGTGGCCACGAGTTATTATCTTGTGGCCTCAAGATGTTATCTTGTGGCCTCAAGATATTATCTCGTGGCCACGAGTTATTATCTTGTGGCCACGACTTATTATATTGAGGCCACGAGTTATTATCTTGTGGCCACGACTTATTTCAGCCAATGAAAATGGTCGTTTCATCTTGAACAAAAGTTTATATCAATAAGACCTTATATCACACTGGCCACAGCTTTCACAAGAGCGGCGGGTCAAGCGCTGCGGCGGTGAAGAAAGGGAACGTTTTATAATTATTATTCTTCTTGTTTTGTATGGTCAGGTGTTTCTTTCATTCTTCTTTAAAGATATACTTTGCTTAAATTTAGTATTAGAAAATATGGATAATTGTTACATTGTCCCTTTGTACATGTAAACATAAAATGAACATGTTTTGACTTCAAAGATAGTAGATATGTTATGTTTAAAATTCTACACAGTATAGGTGTTCACCATGCATATATATATATTGTCAGTTTTTTAAGTAAAGATTACCTGACCTGTTATAAGGAACGCAGCTTCCTGTACATAGTTTATTGATTTCTTTATTCAAAAGTTAGACGCATTAAGTTAGAATACCATAGATTAAAAAAAAATCTGTGACTTTAATTTTCAATGATGAGCACGGTATATCTAATTTAATTGAGATTTAATTAAGAAATATATGCGGTTTGATGTATACTTTTAAGGTCGTTCATGGAAATAAACTTGCCCCTTTTCCCTGTGGATTCGAATCCCATTAAAGACTTGTATCTAGATAGGTATTATTGAAGATATACTACAATATCACAATGATAAATGAGTATCTTTGACGGGTTATCTGAATCTTTTTCTTTATTATAAAAAACTGACATACTAGTATACAAGTTTCAAAGACATATGTCAATTCTTTTAAGATCTCCTCTTTGATTGGTACTGCTTTATGCTGTGCTATTGCTACTGCCAATTTCACGTTTTATAATTTGTCACTGCTACTTCTGTGCTACTGCTACTGCCAAACTTCATGTTTTATAATTTTTGTTACTGCTACTACTCAATACTACTGCTAACTTCCTACTGGTTGATGACCACTTATAAAAAGTGAGTGTATTTTATGAAAAACTGCATCTATAGAAACTTGATCCTTAAACGTTAGGACCATAAGATAAGAATACAGAGGACCAATTAGTGATGACAAGACTCTACTCAGTGGACGTGTTAATGTGGTCAATACAGTTTATAGTGATATACTAACTGATAAGCCTTACTGAAATTCAGCACGTCTCTGGGAAAATGCGTGAACTTAAGTAAATATATGGTGGTGATTGACACGCCCCTCCTGTGACTGCTATTGCCAGTGTGATAATAAAATTTTGTTCAAGATGAAACGACCATTTTCATTGGCTAAAATAAGTCGTGGCCACAAGATAAATAACTCGTGGCCACGAGAAAATAAGTCGTGGCCTCAATATAATAAGTCGTGGCCACAAAATAATAACTCGTGGCCACGAGATAATATCTTGAGGCCAACAAGATAATATCTTGAGGCCACAAGATAATATCTTGAGGCCACAAGATAATAACTCGTGGCCACGAGATAATAACTCGTGGCCACGAGATAATAAGTCGTGGCCACGAGATAACATCTTGAGGCCACAAGATAATAACTCGTGGCCACAAGATAATAACTCGTGGCCACGAGATAAATATCTTGAGGCCACGAGATAATATAGTCCGTGGCCCACAAATAATAACTCGTGGCCACGAGATAATATCTTGAGGCCACAAGATAATAAGTCGTGGCCAGGAGATAATAAGTCGTGGCCACGAGATAATATCTTGAGGCCTCAAGATAATAAGTCGTGGCCACGAGATAAAATAAAACTGCAAATGTCACCTCTATGCCACCGTACGTATCTAACCACTCGGCAATGGCCAAAATTTACTCCTTTGCCAAATTTCTAGGCCACATTTTGCGTCTGAATAATTTTTACAGTTAGTGGAAATAAGTCTTTTTCATACTAACATTTTGTTTAATCACAAATTTGTTCACACCTCATGTTATAAGCATCTCACATATCATCAATCTTTAAATAAAAACGCATGTTTGTCCTTTCTACAGAAAAGAAAAAGAAGGAAAGCATTTCTGAGGCATAATATGTGCCTTTAAGGATAACTTCCTATACAGATAACGATTTCTTAACGTATTAATAACACATCTGTCAAATCAGCTTGAATATTTAAATGATTGATGTTTGCACTTGATTTTATCAGCTAAAGTCATCTATTTAATCAGCAAGTCAAATTGTGTTTCAATTCCGTATGAAATCGTCTCTATTCCCCAATTTCTAAAGCCGTAAAGATCGTCTTACTAGATTATATTTATTTGAACAATCTTCTTAAATGAGTTTGAAGTCAGGAAATATTTAGAATCGTCTGTAAAACACTTACGATATTCATCATTATGATGATACTATTTATTCTGTAAATAGTTCTTGAATATGTTTGCTGTTCTTTGTTATTATTCCTTATATAGACGGAAGAAACACAAACATAATCAGTTTTGTAATTTCAATAATAATTATAAGTTTGTTTTTCTAACTGTCTACACTGCTGTAAAAACATGGTCACCATTCTTCACAATAAGAGTAGTTTTTCCCCAATGTTTTACTTTTCACAGACGTTCTGTTAGTTTACATTATGATTATATCTAAACTAAAAATGTTTCATATATATAAAGTTTATGTCAATTATTGAGAGAAAGTGCCAGTTATTGAGTGTCAGATATTTAGAAATGTACTCATTAAAGCTAAAATATTTCGAACTGAATGTACTGATGTTTTTAAACTGACATTTTCCTGTCGTTAATCTAATACTTGTAATCATATGTCCAGACAGTTCACGTAAAACTGTAAGTGAAATGTAACAGAAACTGTTAAAAATCCATTTTAAGCTTTAAAATATTAAAAAACATTCGCAACAAAATCATCAATTTATTATCAAAACATAGAGAACATTAGTTGACATATAAAAAGCAAAATACCCGGTACTAATTAACTTTAGGAAGTACATGTACTTCTCAAATTTCCTTTAAGATATTTAATAATAAAGTCATTTGTCTACGTGCAACATCGGTTTATAAAATTAAAACAAAAGTTTTACTGTTGTATTTTATGAAAACAGTTTTTTTTTTAAATGTCAATCCGATGTTCAGGTGACGACTTATTGTAGTATTTTCAACAATACTTCATAAATAAAAAAAACAAAACTTCTGCTCAATATTGATGTTGTATAACAACTTTATTCTGATTTTTGTAAACAAATACCCCCGAAAAACCTGCTTTATAAATGTTAATCACGATAAAAATACTACTTACATCAATTGCTGTAAATTGTACAGATTAAACAAGAGATTACTTTGATCTTAAACAGCTTCAATTAAGCAGGTTATCTTGATTCATACTCTGCTTTTATCACTTACCTTAATTGATGATTAAATCAATTAGATAATTAATTAATTAATATTTTTTTAAAATAAATTACATACTTGATATATACCTTACTGTGCATCATAATACAGTTACGTATACATGTGTATATTTATAAAGTTTGATCATTAACACATTAAAGTGGGTTTATACTCTAGGTAAATGCTTCATGTCATTACCAATTTCTCCACAAGTGACCGACTACTAATCCCACATGAATTCTGAATCAGTGGTTAGAGACAAAAGACCATAAGACTAAATACCCAAGATTAGTCGTCATGGAGAAATAAGCCTCGCTCGTATACCGGATCAGCGACATCTGATGCTCTTCCCATTGGTTTGGTTGAAACATTATTTAATCTCGATTGCCAAACAAGTTCTTACAACTTATATTAATCACTTATGAGTCGCTTCCTGGAACTAGCCAGTACTGGTGTCATTTAAATATACATAGTGTTGATGACCCGACTTGAGCTAGACCTAGGTTGATAGGCAGACACCTTAACCACTAGGTCACCGCTCCTCTCATATTCTCCACTGCTCTTTCCACTAAGTGTACATAAAAATGTCCATCGTTTTTCTTTCACCTTTAAACATCAATTTTCTTTAACTATCTTTGCTTTCAGCTAATTTGCAAAAAAGAAAAAGAAAAAAAAAAAAGAGAAAATCTTACATAAATACGAGACATCAGTCTTTGTAAGAGAACAATTTTAATTGAATATATGAATGTTTGTCAGTTTATAAATAGGTTTGTATCGGTAAAAGCGTCTATTTGATAAAAGTAATGTACATAACGAATGTAAGAAAGGTATAAAGGCTAATTTCAAAAGCATAACATGAAAATATGTACTATATACTTTTGAAATTAAATGTTATTGCATGGTTCTATATATTTATTGCCTTGTTTAATAAAAAATCTATGAAAATACATAATAAATAAGGGTAAGACTCTGTAGGAGATGGTCGGTAACACCAAGTCTTATAATCTGATCTGCAAGATATTTTTTTATACTTATTTTTAAAAGATGTTGATCAGAGAATTCGAAGAACGTATATTAAATGGTATGCTATTTATATAAACACTGAAGCTGTTTTCTTTACCACATTTTGATTATGTCTTTTCCCTTTAATTGGTAAATTTCCGCTTTTAAGTCTATGATGAATATGATACCAGTCTTAAAGCCAAAGCCTGTATGGCAACATTTCAAAACCGTATACCCACGAGAAATCATTTTCCACATAAACAACATATCAGGTGACCCACTTTTGAAATGGTTCTTTTGATCATTGATCAGATTGTCAAAATTTTATTGTGTTCAACTGATTGATATCGTGACGTGTTCAATACAAAATAGCGTGATATATAGCTCATATTAGATACAACCGTATGTTAAAATGCCAGTATCATCAGATAAACTGATATATCTGAAATGACAGTTAACAGGTCAGTCGGAATAATGTGTCTCGTAAGTGATATTAACAGTTCCGTGGCCATATTGATCAGTATCAACAAGGGAGAAGTCATAATTTATATCAACAAGGGAGATGTCATTATTTGTATCAACAAGGGAGAGGTCATTATTTGTATCAACAAGGGAGAGGTCATTATTTGTATCAACAAGGGAGAGGTCATTATTTGTATCAACAAGGGAGAAGCCATTATTTGTACCAACAAGGGAGAGGTCATTATTTGTATCAACAAGGGAGAGGTCATTATTTGTATCAGCAAGGGAGAGGCCATTATTTGTACCAACAAGGGAGAGGTCATTATTTGTATCAACAAGGGAGAGGTCATTATTTGTATCAACAAGGGAGAGGCCATTATTTGTACCAACAAGGGAGAGGTCATTATTTGTATTCAACAAGGATGAGGTCATTATTTGTATCAACAAGGGAGAGGTCATTATTTGTATCAACAAGGGAGAGGTCATTTCTTGTACCAACAAGGGAGAGGTCATTATTTGTATCAACAAGGGAGAGGTGATTATTTGTATCAACAAGGGAGAGGTCATTATTTGTATCAACAAGGGAGAGGTCATTATTTGTATCAAAAAGGGAGAGGTCATTATTTGTATTAACAAGGGAGAGGTCATTATTTGTATCAACAAGTGAGAGGTCATTATTTATATTAACAAGGGAGAGGTCATTATTTGTATCAACAAGGGAGAGGCCATTATTTGTATCAACAAGGGAGAGGCCATTATTTGTATCAAGAAAGGAGAGACCATTATTTATATCAACAAGGGAGAGGTCATTATTTGTATCAACAATGGCGAGGTCATTATTTGTATCAACAAGGGAGAGGTCATTATTTGTATCAACAAGGGAGAGGTCATTATTTGTATCAACAAGGGAGAGGTCATATTATTTGT
Organism: Ruditapes philippinarum; assembly: GCF_026571515.1. NCBI lineage: Eukaryota > Metazoa > Mollusca > Bivalvia > Venerida > Veneridae > Ruditapes > Ruditapes philippinarum. The sequence continues at coordinate 22,424 of NW_026855675.1, read as the reverse complement.
ATCAACAAGGGAGAGGTCATTATTTGTATCAGAAGGGAGAGGTCATTATTTGTACCAACAAGGGAGAGGTCATTATTTGTATCAACAAGGGAGAGGTCATTATTTGTATCAACAAGGGAGAGGCCATTATTTGTACCAACAAAGGAGAGGTCATTATTTGTATCAACAAGGATGAGGTCATTATTTGTATTCAACAAGGGAGAGGTCATTATTTGTATCAACAAGGGAGAGGTCATTATTTGTACCAACAAGGGAGAGGTCATTATTTGTATCAACAAGGGAGAGGTCATTATTTGTATCAACAAGGGAGAGGCCATTATTTGTATCAAGAAAGGAGAGACCATTATTTATATCAACAAGGGAGAGGTCATTATTTGTATCAACAATGGCGAGGTCATTATTTGTATCAACAAGGGAGAGGTCATTATTTGTATCAAGAAAGGAGAGACCATCCATTATTTATATCATCAAGGGAGAGGTTATTATTTGTACCAACAAGGGAGAGGTCATTATTTGTATCAACAAGGGAGAGGTCATTATCAGGGCTGGGAATCAAAACTGCGTCGTATCCTACAAAATGTAAACAAACGCCGCCATCTTGGAACGAAAACGTATGTTTTTGTTTATAACTTTTTTTGTTGGAAATGCTTGAAAACCAGATATATGTCATTAACACGCTACACTATTTTTTCCGCTTCGTTCGGTATATGTTGCTTGCACAACCTATTTTGTAAAACAAAAGTTTATAGCGAACTTGCATCTCGAAGCGGGGCAGATTTTTTATGAAAATGTGTGGATACGACGCAGTTCATATTGCTTTATCTATCGTTTTTTTCCTTCAAATCAATTATATATTTGTTTCAGAGTTCACCATAAACTTCGAAATATAATTTTGCATAATTTACTTAAATTTCATTAAAAAGAGATGTTTTCATTTTCTTAGAAAATAATGATTTTTACGAAATGATACGACGCAGTTGAAAAATAAAATATGATACGACCGCAGTTGTATTTTTGGCAGTCTTTTCAATAGGGATAATTTTGGACAAAATATTTCTATATTTTATGGAATAATCACTTGCGCTAGATAAAAAAACCCAGATCATTTGCGGTGTATAGCAATGTTCTGTTGCTTTTGATTATTTAGAATACATTGTGTCATGTCCAATATAACATTTAATTTGAAAAGTTTACATTGCGGAAAGCTACTTTTCAGTTAAACATGAACATGTAACCTAATTGATCATAATATCTAAAATAATTTCTTATGTTTTCCTGTATGTTCAATATTATCCCTAATTTTTGGTTTCGCAAAAAGTATAGAAATCTAAATTAACTTGAATTCATGTTGGCTAGCTACACTCTAAGTTAACTTGTGGAAATATAGAAATCTATTAACTTTGAATTTATGTTGGCTGGCTACTCTCTAAGGTTAACTGTGGTTCTGCATGTTCTGGGTAAAGACTGCTTTTTTGTGGTTTGTTTTCAAACTTTTCACTCTACACATTAGCTTTACTAGGGGCGAGGACCTCAGGTGCGCCTTTGTGCATTATTTCAGACAAAATGACATTTTCGAAACTAGCTTGATAGGTTTTTCACACGAAAGAATAAGAAGAACCTGATGGTTTTCGAATTCATAGCAGTTCAGTTCAAGTGATTTGAATTCAGGTAAACATAAACAGCTCGGCCACGGTTCGGACACACCTGCTCTGATTTTGTTTTTTCACACAAAGATTTTGATTATACAACAAAAAAAAAAAAAAAAAAAAAAAAATAAAACATTTGTTATAACGTCTGCAAAAAAAAAATTACAAATAAGCAGCTTTTTTATTAACTTCTGGCGTGAAAGTTTTAAGATTAAAATAATATTTGAAATTAATTATAAAGAGAATAACATTTAAATTTCTTATTTCGGTATGACTAGCAGAGAAATTTTCAATGTAAACAGCGGTAATCCTCTGTGAAGTCATTTTTTTTTGTCTGAAAAACATTTGTTTTAAGTTTTCAGGCAATTCATTATCAAATAAAAATTCACACTTTAGTATGGAGGTATGTTAAGATGCCATGTCTCTAGTCTGTTGAAAATTCGATGTGATAATCTGAACCTAAATTTTCTGTTTAATATTGTGAAAACTTCTTCAATACTGTTGAAAGATCATGTCTGCCTGTATCTGTATCAAATTTATCGGTGCACAGCGTTTTAAATCCCTTTGCAAAACGGACACCTTCTTTACAAAATAATCTGTAGTTGTATCATATCATTCATATGTAAATTTTAAAGTTTTTTAATGGAGAAGATTTGATACTTTTAAGTGCAAAATATAGAAAATACATTACGTAGACCTTTCCTCATCGGCGATAAAAGAAATGCAATACGACAAAATCAGAGGTTAAAGTTTCGCGGCGCTGAACATAAAATGACTAAACGGAACGCATAATATAGTAGCTTAACCATTTTATAATATGATTTTAAAAATTTAAAGTTCAGTTTCAAATAATAAAGTCATCTTTCTCACCGATTATTAAGAAAATGAATACAATAAAATCGCCACGTAAGAAGACATAAGTAATAACGGAATTGACGGAAATTATGCTAATTACAAAGTAACAAAGGTAGGCATGCAATTTGCGCATAGCTCTCTTCCGATAGCAAGAGACCTTTTTCAAAATTTGTAATTCCTTTGCTCTCTTTTTTTATAAAAAAGGTTCATTCCTGATTAATACTAGTACAGGGTTCCAGGAGAGGTTACACTGGAATCAAAAATAGTAATCACTCCCATTTCGAACTCACGGGGAAACAATTTTAGAAGCATGCTAAGCAACACTGGAACACGTTGTCATATGGGTGTGCGATCCACGTGTTTCAATGTATATTGCATTTGATACAGCTTCTCGGAATTTGTAGATGCTTATGGTAGAGTACTGAATGCGACTGAAAAAATGCAGCCTTAATAGAATTGTATTACATTTTCATTTTTATGGAACCAATGAGTGACCTCTGCTTTTGATTTAAGTTGTAGTTGGACGTTATTAGCATTACCTAGCTCACAATTTAAATAGTTTAAAACCAATATGCAGCCTGCAATGAAAATACAACTGCGTCCCGTATCATATTTTATTTTGAACTGCGTCGTATCATTTCGTAAAAATTCATTATTTTTCTAAAAAAAAGTAAACATCTCTTTTAATGAAAATTTAGTAAATGATGCAAATTATGTTTTGAAGTTGATGGTGAACTCTTAAAACGAGTATATAATTGATTTGAAGGAGAAACGATATATAAAGGAATATGAACTGCGTCGTATCCACACATTTTTCATAAAATTCTGCTCCGCTTCGAGTTTGCAAGTTCGCTATAACTTTTGTTTTACAAAATAGTTGTGCAAGCAACATATAACCGAATCGAAGCGGAAAATAGTGTAGCGTGTTAATACATATATCTGGTTTTCAAGTCATTTCCAACAAAAAGAGTTATTAGTGTAGGAAATGAACTAGTAAATCATGCATATTTTGGGGGTCAACCAGTCTATGTCTAGGAACAATAATTTTATATACCAAAATGTTCACAAGGGTTCGTTAGAATACGAAACGATATTTCATTTTAACCCAAATGGGTCGGACAATCAAGAAATCCAAGATGGCGTCCAAGATGGCCGCCAAAAAGATTCCTCAAAAACAGTAATTATCATTAATTGGACCAATGTTTCAAGAATTTCAAAGTTACTTTTGTCTTTAAACATATAAATATGATTAGAAAATACATGTTTTAACCGTAAATAAAATTGGGTTTTTTGTCCACTTTTTATGTGAGAAATAAAAATATTTTTGAAAAAATATCAATGGAAAATGTTATAAAAAATAACCTAAAAAACTAAATTTTATAATAAATTTTCATTTCCATGAACGAACATATTTCAATTTTTATTTCCATATTGTACTTTTTTCAAGAGTACAACTTCAACTCTTTATCATTTATGTCAATTTTTAATGTTTATTGACATTTTTTCTTATGGACGCATTATGATTTTTAAACGGGGGGGTATAATTAAATTCATCTGAAATTTACATCTCTAAAATTGCGTGTAATTCTTATGATTGATGATGCCCAAATTATTGGGTTTTTTTCACGTAGACTTCCTTGTTTTCTCTGAAATAAATACAAAAATATGATGTTTAAAAATACATTGAAATTTCCATCAGTTTTCATTTTGGTTGCCATGGTAACATGTTATAGAAAATAGGCTAAATCTTTCCCTTTAAAGATATTTTTGCAAACTTTACAAAATATATATATACATTATAATCACAATACTTTTCAAATGACATTCTTAATTGACCGTGGTTATAACAAAAAGTATAGAAAATCAAAAAAATTCATTTCCCTTGATGATACTTTGCTTTTAAAATAAATACTGTGTGTCGGTGTGACGTAAAACCCAATCAAACAAATAAAATAATAATACTGCAGACAATTTTGTTTAAATAAAAGACGATGGCTGTTAAAGGTTACAGAAATATAAAAATCCAACTTAGTTTTACTCCTTTTTTTTTTACTTCATCATTATGTATATAATGACATATATTGCAGGATTTGTTTAAATACAGTTCCACATGCATACTTTTAAAGAGGTTTCATAGTACTCGGATATGATTAATTTGGATATGTCTAAAATCAAAGCCATTTGCATTTTCTCAATTGTATGTAATTATACAATGTTCTTTAAGAAATTAAGAACTTAAGATTTCATTTTGTGTATTCATTGCGACTTCATTGTGTCCAGTTTTTAATTTTTGGGCAGGTCAGTCAATATGTTTGTAAGGATTCACAAACAGAACAAACAATTATTTAGTAACTGTATTTGTTTTTTACCAATATTGTTTTATATTTTGTGGATATCAAAATCATTTTGAAGAAACTTATCCAAATTACCACTTTCATCTTTGAGCAAGACGTCACCTAAATTTTTACATATATTTCGAAATTTCAAATCTAGAAGCAAAATTATGTAAAAATGACATTAATGTTCAGCATTTTACCAATATTTCTGAAATTTGGTACGAATTTTGATACAGAAATTCTTAACTGTCTTCACTTAGAGCGCTTACATACATGTATAAGAGAACTTGTCACACTATTTAGTGGTTGAAGTAATATTTTTAACTTCTTAATGAAAAGGAATAAGAGTTGTGATCTTGACAACACAATTGTTATTGGTGGCTTAAGAGTTTATTTCTATGGTGGCACAAAGGTGACATGTGTGTGTTTTTATTTATTCTCGTGGCCACAATATACTATGTCGTGGCCGATGAGTTACTAAGTCGTGGCCACGAGATAGCTAAGTCATGACCACGAGATACTATGTCGTGGCCACTAGTTACTAAGTCGTGGCCAGAGATAGATAAGTCGTGTCCACGAGATACTATTGTCGTGGCCACTGAATACTAAGTCAGATTACACCATTTATTTGAATTTTCCCCTTATTAACTAGGCGTGTGTTATAGTACAAGGATGCCCCTACTTTTCCAGCCTGTAAAAGTGCCACTTATTCAACCTATTGAATGTTCATTAATTTTACATTTAGCATCACTGTGACCTTGATTTTTTGACCTAATGACATCGAAATTATTAGATGCCATCTACTGATCAGGTGCAATGATCTTTCTGGGTTATATAAACCATGGCTTATCCCTTCTAAATTATTCATCAGACAAGGATTTTTACCTAATAGGCTATCTACTGTCCATGGGCAATGTCCTTTCCAAATAAAATAAACCAGGACTTATTCCTTCTCGTGTTATCGTATAAACAAGGTTAACAGGCCGTAGTACGTACAAACTGACCAATTCGATAACAAAATTTGTCCCAACAAAGAGCTATAGTCAAAAATAATGTCTGATGGGCCTTGGAAGGTGACTTTCTAATATGATCCTAAAGACAAGTTCAAAGTGAATATCTTAAGTATTTTCAAAGAAATAATGTTGCTTGTAAAAATAAGTTGTTAAGTTTAAAAAATTCATAATATATATATTATAGTGTATTCTGATTGATTAATTATCTCGTCGGACAAACTTAGCTATCTCGTGCTACGACTTAGTAACTCGTGGCCACGACATAGTATCTCAAGCCCATGACTTAATTATCGCATCGCCACAACTTAGCTACTAGTATCTCGTGGCTACGCCTTAGTAACTCTTGGGCCACGACATAGTATCTCAAGCCCATGACTTAATTATCTCGTCGCCACGACTTAGCTATCTCGTGGCTACGACTTAGTAACTCGTGGCAAAAAACATAGAGGTATCTCGTGGCCATGAGATAAACACACACACACACACCACAACACACACACACACACACACACACACACACACACACACACACACACACCACACACACACACACACATGTCACCTTTGTGCCACCGCAAATATCTAATTGTAAATGTACTTACAAAATATTTTCATTGTTGTTACGAAATTGGGATTTACAAATTGTGCAAAAATAGCACTAGCTTTATGGACTCGACGCTCTTTGGAAACAATAAAATAATTCAGCTATTAGCTTTAAGATGATCTCCATGATTAAAACAATTTTAGTAAAGTAAAAAAGTGTCTAATCTAATCCAAATATGCCAATTTCCGATATTTGTTTCATGTCACCACAGGCCTAATGCGAGGGGAGTAACATTCATTTCTCCTTTGTTGTTTATTTATTTTTTTTTAATGATACCACTAATAATGTAGATCTTTACAGTATGAAGTAAAAATGACTGTATTATGCATCCAGTGTACCTCATTTTGTTTGCAGACGATATTGTACTCTTTATCAGTCAGCTTACAAGTTAAATCAAAATATGTTACATCCCTATCCCTACTAAACATTGGCTCTTTTCACATGTTGGTGATTATTTATATGAAAGCCATAAACGCTGAAAAGATTAACATATTTTCTAAAATATCCGACTTTAAAAGAATATGCTCGTTTGTTTTTTAAAAATCGAAAACTGCTATACCATACAGAACATTTTTACTCATCATTTTGGATGCAATATCGATACGAACATGAAGTTGCAAGAGTTTTTGTTCAAAAATCAACTCACATGTTTTCCTTTACAAGGAGACAAAGTTACATTACTTAATATAAATTACTTTCATCATGTTCATAAAATGTTTTAAGTGTGGCATAAATTTGCCAAAGCAAATCAACACGATGTAAAAGTTACTGTAAACATTGAACAAAAGGATGAATGGTTGACGTACCACACCGGCGAAAACCAATATAAAGAAAACACATTGAATAACCAAGTTCCAAAAGACAAATATTAATTATTTAGATTAAAGACGCATTTTTGCAAATAAAGAAATTCTACACATAGGAAATCATTAAAAATAACATTAGTTTTTTCTCTTGAAAAGTCCAATTAGTGATGAAGAAGTAATTGAAAATGGAACATTTTGATACTTTTTACAGATATACGAATATAGCAGATACTATCTCAAACAATTTGAAGATTCTTTTTTTTAATTAACCATGAACATCAATTGGCATTATTGCACAAACTTATTCTTACTGAAATGGTTGGGTTGGCACCATCACATTTCTGATTTCGCAAACACCATATCGGTGGCTCCATCACATTTGAATTTACTGATTTACCTTTTCTTACTTTAATATATCTCATAATTTATATTCATAACCTTCATTTCTTCAGGTGATAAGCATTTTACATGCTCTAAAACAATTATTTAAACAACAGATATTTTTAGAAACTGTTTACCTTCTCCAGCAATGTTTTATAGCATTTAACACATTACCCAAAAGAGCCACCGTTTAGTATGGGTGTGTTTAGATTGATCGGGTGTTAAATTCGCACATACTGGTACTTAAGAAGCAAGAGTTGTGATTTTGTCTGACCATGCTTGAAGAGCTTATCAGAATCTTTTATAGTCTTTTGAATCAAGTTAGATATCAAAACTAAATTACATTTATTTGATTGTACTGTTGCTCCATATAATTATGTGGTTCTTATAAAATGAAAGAAATCGACCTGCTGGATATTCGGATTGTGCTTAAATATTTTGGGAGTACCAGATTTGCATGTGTATGGAGAACTTTTAAAGATTAAAAAATATAACGTTATAGATATTTAAGGCCAATTTCTTAGCCCTTTAATAAAAAAGTTTCTTTTCTGCTTTTCAACTAATAGCAGACTGGAGCAATGATGTCTGAATACATAAAAATGAGGACTTTTAGGTCATAGTACTCATACTCTGAAAGAACGTTGTATAATTATAAACAATCTGAGTGTGTAGACACACATTATCTTGGGTTTTGAACATATTCAAGTAGCAAATTTAAGCATATCCGAGTACTATGACACTTGTTTAATATTCATACGAGACTGTCCTTAATCTTAAACATAGCCTTCAATTTATTTTGGTATATACATATAATAATGATAAAACAACATTAATAATAATAACTACTTGGATATATGACAATGTTATGTAACCTTTTACAGCATCATCCAATGTAATCTGCAGTAGATCTAGGCCTATTATTACAAATCGTGAGGTGTCAAAAGAAGACCATTAATTTATTATTACACTTATGGTCATTTGAAAAATGTGGTGATTATGAATCATTCAAAGTTTGTAAAAAGTTGCTTAAATGTTTTTAAGGTTTTTTTTCATATAACGTAAGATTTATATTTCTACAAAATGTTATATGTTTATAAAAATGTTACCATGGTAACCATGAAAACTGATAAAAATTTCAATATTTTGCTAACATCACACTTTCTATTATATGTATTTCAGAGAAAACAAGTTAGACAACAACACAACAAATACAAAAAAATTGGAAAATAAATTATCAGAAATAGGCGCAATTTTAGAGATGTAAATTTTAGCTGAATTTAATTATACCCCACCCGTTTAAAATCATAATACGTCAATTATAGAGAAGTGTCCATAAACATTAAAATTGACATAAATGATAAGAGTTGAAGTTGAATTTTTGCACAAAAGTATAATATGAATATAAAAAATTGAAATGTGTTGTCATGGAAATGAAAATTTATATCAAATTTAATTTTTAGGTCATTTTTAATACATTTTCCATGATATTCTTTCAAATATTTTATATTTCTCCCATAAAAGTGATCAAAAACCAATTTATTTACAGTAAACATGTGTTTTCTATCATAATTATATGTAAAGACAAAAGTGACTTAGAAATTCTTTTAAAAAATTGCCAAATAATGATAATTAATGTTTTTGCGAATTTTGGCGGCCATCTTGGACGCCATCTTGGATTTCTTGATTATCCGACCATTTGGGTTAAAATGAAATATCGTTTCGTATTCTACGAACCCTTGTGAACATTTTGGTATATAAAACTTACTGTTCCTAGACATAGACTGGTAGGGTCCTACTAACCTGTCCTCGTTTCCTACACTATATAAACAAAAACATACGTTTTTCGTTCCAAGATGGCGGCGTTTGTTTACATTTTGTAGGATACGACGCAGTTTTGATTCCCAGCCCTGATTATTTGTATCAACAAGGGAGAGGTCATTATTTGTATCAACAAGGGAGAGGCCATAATTTGTACCAACAAGGGAGAGGTCATTATTTATATCAACAAGGGAGAGGTCATTATTTGTATCAACAAGGGAGAGGTCATTATTGAAATCAACAAGGGAGGGGTCGTTATTTGTATCAGCAAGGGAGAGGTCATTATTTGTATCAACAAGCGAGAGGTCATTATTTGTATCAACAAGGGAGAGGTCATTATTTGTATCAACAAGGGAGAGGTCATTATTTGTATCAACAAGGGAGAGGCCATAATTTGGATCAACAAGGGAGAGGTCATTATTTGTATCAACAAGGGAGAGGTCATTATTTGTATCAGCAAGGGAGAGGTCATTATTTATATCAACATGGGAGAGGTCATTATTTGTATCAACAAGGGAGAGACCATAATTTGGATCAACAAGGGAGAGGTCAATATTGTATCAACAAGGGAGAGGTCATTATTTATATCAACATGGGAGAGGTCATTATTTATATCAACATGGGAGAGGTCATTATTTGTATCAACAAGGGAGAGGCCATAATTTGTATCAGCAAGGGAGATGTCATTATTTGTATCAACAAGGGAGAGGTCATTATTTATATCAACATGGGAGAGGTCATTATTTATATCAACAAGGGAGAGGCCATAATTTGGATCAACAAGGGAGAGGTCATTATTTATATCAACAAAGGAGAGGCCATATTTTGTATCGACAAGGGAAAGGTCATTTTTTGTATCAGCAAAGGAGAGGTCATTATTTGTATCAGCAAGGGAGAGGTCATTATTTGTATCAACAAGGGAGATGTCATTATTTATATCAACAAGGGAGAGGTCATTATTTATATCAACAAGGGAGAGGTCATTATTTGTACCAACACGGGAGAGGTCACTATTTGTATCAACATGGGAGAGGCCATAATTTGTATCAACAAGGGAGAGGTCATTATTTGTATCAACAATAGAGATGTCATTATTTGTATCAAAAAGGGAGAGGTAATGTTTTGTATCAGCAACGGAGAGGTCATTATTTGTACCAACAAGGGAGAGGTCATTATTTGTATCAACAAGGGAGAGGTCATTATTTATATCAACATGGGAGAGGTCATTATTTGTATCAACAAGGGAGAGGTCATTATTTGTATCAGCAAGGGAGAGGCCATAATTTGTATCAACAAGGAAGAAGTCATTATTTGTATCAACAAGGGAGAGGTCATTATTTGTATCAGCAAGGGAGAGGTCATTATTTGTACCAACACGGGAGAGGTCACTATTTGTATCAACATGGGAGAGGCCATAATTTGTGTCAACAAGGGAGAGGTCATTATTTGTATCAACAATAGAGATGTCATTATTTGTATCAAAAAGGGAGAGGAAATGTTTTGTGTCAGCAACGGAGAGGTCATTATTTGTACCAACAAGGGAGAGGTCATTATTTGTATCAACAAGGGAGAGGTCATTATTTATATCAACATGGGAGAGGTCATTATTTGTATCAACAAGGGAGAGGTCATTATTTGTATCAGCAAGGGAGAGGCCATAATTTGTATCAACAAGGAAGAGGTCATTATTTGTATCAACAAGGGAGAGGTCATTATTTGTATCAGCAAGGGAGAGGTCATTATTTATTATGCTCCCCGAAAAATTTCTGGGGAGCATATAGTCGTCGGGTTGTCCGTCCGTCCGTCCGTCCGTCCGTACGTCCCGAATTCGTGTCCGGCCCATAACTTTGATATTTGAAGTCGGATTTTAAAACTATTTCACAGAAATGATCACCATATTGAGACGAAGTGTCGCGCGCAACATTTGGCTCGCTACCTTGAAGGTCAAGGTCACAGCATGACCTTGCAGCGAAATCGTGTCCGGCCCATAACTTCATTATTTGAAGTCGGATTTTAAAAATATTTCACAGAAATGATCACCATATTAAGTCGACGTGTCGCGCGCAACATTTGGGTCGCTACCTTGAAGGTCAAGGTCACAGCATGACCTTGCAGCGAAATCGTGTCCGGCCCATAACTTTGTTATTTGAAGTCGGATTTTAAAACTATTTCACAGAAATGATAACCATATTGAGACGACGTGTCGCGCGCAACATTTGGTCACCTTGAAGGTAAAGGTCACAGCATGACCTTGCAGCAAAATCGTGTCCGGTCCATAATTTCATTATTTGAAGTCGGATTTTAAAAAATATTTCACAGAAATGATCACCATATTAAGACGACATGTCGCGCGTAACATTTGGGTTGCTACCTTGAAGGTCAAGGTCACAGCATGACCTTGCAGTAAAATCGTGTCCGGCCCATAACTTTGTTGTGTGAAGTCGGATTTTAAAACTATTTCACAGAAATGATCACCATATTGAGATGACGTGTCGTGCGCAACATTTGGGTTGCTACCTTGAAGGTCAAGGTCACAGCATGACCTTGCAGCAAAATCGTGTCTGGCCCATAACTTCATTACTTGAAGTCGGATTTAACAACTATTTCACAGAGATGATCACCATATTTAATCCACGTGTGGCATGCAACATTTGACTTGCTACCTTGAAGGTCAAGGTCACAGCATGACCTTGCAGCAAAATCATGTCCGGCCCATATCTTTGTTATTTGAAGTTGGATTTAAAAAGTATTTCACAAAAATGATCACCATATTGAGACAATGTGTCGTGCACAACATTTGGGTTATTTTTACACTTTGAACTTTGTCTGTGACATAACTCTGACACTACAAGAGGTATACCTTCCTGTGTCCAAAACCTATTCGGGGAGCATCACCCGGTTCAACCGGCTCTTGTATTAACAAGGGAGAGGTCATTATTTGTATCAACAAGGGAGAGGCCATTATTTGTATCAACAAGGGAGAGGCCATTATTTGTATCAACAAGGGAGAGGTCATTATTTGTATCAATAAGGGAGAGGTCATTATTTGTATCAACAAGGGATTTGTCATTATTTGTATCAACAAGGGAGCGGTCATTATTCGTTTCAACAAGAGAGAGGTCATTATTTGTATCAACAAGGGAGAGGTCATTATTTGTATCAACAAGGGAGATGTCATTATTTGTATCAACAAGGGAGAGGTCATTTTTTGTATCGACAAGGTAGAGGTCATTATTTGTATCAACAATGGAGAGGTCATTATTTGTATCAGCAAGACAGAGGTCATTATTTGTATCAACAAGGGAGCGGCCATTATTTGTATCAACAAGGGAGAGGTCATTATTTATATCAAAAAGGGAGAGGTCATTATTTGTATTAACAAGGAGAGGTCATTATTTGTATCAACAAGGGAGAGATCATTTTTTGTTTAAATAAGTCATTAAATGTGATACTTCCCTGATTTATGTCATGCTTACACTGTATAATATCAAAACAGAGATCAACAAGGAAGTGCGACCTTCAGTAAACACATTATATGAAAACTTTCCGGACAGCTTTACTGGCGGAGAAAGATCTTAGGTTCAAGCAGGGATCTGAGTAGAACCACAGACGTTCCGTAAATTTGTATGATAACGTGAATCCAAAGTTTCTTTTCAGATACGAACTTACCGAGGAACAAGTGGTTCAAATTCAACGACTTTTACCACTTGGCCATGGACTACCCTGTCAAAACTAAGAAACAAGTAATATAACAATAAGGAAAAAAAAGCCTGAAAATAAGCACTTTTTGTCATCAGTTATTGTTTATTTTGATAAAATTATAAATATCTTAATATACTTATTTCCTCAGATGATATTATCATCTAAATCAAATTAAGATACATGTATATGAATAAATCACAACGTTTAGTGTCGCGCTCCTTCTTTTGAAATTTTCTTATCACAGATAGCTTGGTCAATCAGTAAATATATTATAAAGGCGTAACACGGTGCTTTAATACCAGCGCAAAGTTATAAGGTGAAGACTTAAAAATGCGTTGTTGAATCAGTTATTTAAAGTAGACGCGTTTTGTAATTGCATGAATATATTACGCTTTTATTTTTTTTAAACAATTTTAACACAAAAATAACCTTGTGTATACTGATTATTTTTATTTGTGCCCAGAAATTCTCAAACTAATTAACTTTTATAGCATTGCACCTATAGTTGAAGCATATCTTGTAAATTTTTTGCGGAAATTAATCAATTATTTAATCATATTTGTGTATGGCATTTTTAGACATGAAAGCAACTGTCTAAAAATAAAAGCAATACAGTTAAGGTGTGTTTCTGTAATACAATTTTACTGTTCTAATAGAACATAATCATTTTTTTTCTTTGGACTGTAAATGGTTTAGATAAAATCGCTTTTTTCTCTCTATCTCTCTTTAATTCCGAATCATCATTTGATTAAAAATGCCCCTTGTATAACCATGTAATAAATATCTAAATTAAAAAGAACAGTGAAAACAGTCATCAGAATAAATACAGAAATAGGTAAAATGAAATAAGAAAAAGAGCTTAGTGCGACAGTTTAACAAGCATGATCAGAAAACAATTACCCTGCGTGCGGGTGTGATATTGATAAAATATAAAATAAGATGACAATGTCAAAGGTATTAAGGGATATGAAGTGTTTTGCAGCATTATTAGGTTTTAAAATATTTCTTGTCGTCTGTTATCTTTAAACTGATTTAATTTGTATTGATCGTCAGTTCAAACTCGTGTTGCTGTTTATAATGTCAACACCTACACCAATGCTTTAACTCGAACGTTCTAGAAAATTCACGATTTGTTCACACCAATCATATTAGTGAGATAATTTCACATCTTCTTTCAGGATAAATGTTTAATTAATTAAACAATTTAAACCTTATTTATATTATCTGGAGGTTACTTGATTAAAATCACAGTTCATGTATTGCAGCATCAATTTAGATCCCTGGAGGTTAGGATTAATTTAATTAAGCCTGGAATTTTCACGAATAATCAATGATATCATACATGTATATATACGGTTAATTCGAGTTATCAATATCTGATTTTGGAAATATTAATGTCCATAGTATTGTATGGAATTGTGTTTGAAGTAAAACTGTCAACTTATTTATGTTAAGTGACCCTTGTTAATAATTCATTGAGAAAATACATTTCTTATATTCTGCCGAGTATAGAATAACGAAATAACATAACAATTAACAAATAAAATATGCGTATATATAATGTCATTTGAAACAAATTCTGCACTTTCACAATTGTTACATGTACAATAAAAATGTTTCTGATGCGTAGTGTATAAAAGGGGACACACCTGTAGACACAAAGATAGCAGTTATTAGGAAGTTTATGGTCCATCGAAAATGATGACATTCAGAAGCCACTACTGAAGCACGTGTGTCCTATATGCCGTCGCCCGTTCCTAGTTTCTTCTGGTCTATCACGTCAATTGCTTACACATACAGGAGAGAAACCGCTTGAAAGTCAGGTTTGTGGTAAATGGTTTAACAGAGAACAAATATGCTAATTAAAGTAGAATTTCAATAACCAAATGAAACCTCTATAGTCTATTTTGTCTGTTTTATTTATTTTATGATTGCCGTTATTATGATAATTACGGTCTAAGAATGACTTTTAATAACTGATCACCATACTTCAGAGTAATGACAAACATATGAGTGTCTGAAGATTTTTTTTGTCATTAATTTGACATCGTAAATTCGTAGCGCATTAAATAAAGAAAAGCTGTATTAAATTGTTTAAATAATTTGAATTATATTTTACCGTTATGTTAATTTATTTCACATACTGCTTCCTAATCGATGGCTAGAGTGAATGGCGAATTTGTTAATCGTACGGTAAAATAATCATTTTCGTTAGGTTTCTGTTCAATGTAGTGAACTGTTGATAATTTTCAAAGGTATTGGTAGCTTATAATTATGTAAGTAAAGTATTAAATAGATGCCTTTAACATAATTATGTGATTGACTCAAACTTACAGAAGTGTTCTGTTTGTATTGATTAAATATTGCATATGTCTCATAGAGATATAGATGATTTTGGAGTTTCAAAAGTTTTTAAGTGTTTTAAAGCTGCACGCCTCCAGATGAGCATACATATTTCAATAAAATCAAACCTGAGAATTGATTAAGTTTTAAATAAAGTAAAAGATTCAAAATTCATGTAATAGTTTACATGTTATGTGCGATTAATGACCTATTTTTCAGCTTTAATAACTACATTTGTACTGCGTTACTAACGCAGTAACTTGGGCTCTTTTTGTACATTCGACCTCTTTTGGTAACTTACATGGGTTGTTAGTGCCATTGATAATGTGTAAATTGCATTCTTTTGGTAACTTTATAATAATATACTTTTTAAGACATTTTCAAATTTTCATGAAAATTAGCATGAATCTGGAGGCGTGTTGCTTTAAAATGTTTTAAGATTAGATTAAATATATTTCACAAAGACTGGAAGGAATATTGACAGAAGATATATTTCACTGAGATAGAAAATATAAAGTAATGCTACTCTTAAAAATAAAGAATAATTTGCTTAAAATAGAAATTTTATGAAATAATATGGTATATATTTCTCTGATAGATTCCTACTCTGATCTTAAATTTGAATAGCAATAGATTTAACCACAAACACTGACATGTGCTAGTTTGTTAACGAATATATTGTAGTGAAATTCTTATTTGTACCCACTACTCTGATGAAAAGCAATAGTCAGTTCACGGATCTATATGCACTAGATATATTTTACTGTTACAGAAATAACGTAGTAAATATTTCACATAGAAATAAAGGTATGTTTTCACCGAGAGAGAAATTGATGAGATATACTTCTCACCTGAAAAAAAGAATACCTGTATAACATATATCAAACTGAATGTTACAGCTTTATAGTAATAATGCTTCTCTAGGTACATATGTATAGTTTAAAGATAAGCATTATTTGACTGAACGCTTACTGGTGCAAGAAAAGCCTTACTGCATGGCATTGTTATATTACAGCACTCTATGAATACATATTTGTTAATGGTACTTGACTAACCCACGTCTTTTAGTATGACTTTAAGTATTATTAATATACTGCTTTTTTCTAGTTTTTAATGAAATAGTTACATTAAAAGTTAAACGTAATCTTTTTTGTGTTTGCAGACTCTGTGAACGATTTCAATATATATTCCAGAGGTACCGGAAATGACGACATTCAGAAACCATCATTGAAGCACGTGTGTCCTATATGCAGTCGACCGTTCCCAACTTCTTCCGGTTTATCACGTCACCTGCTTACACATACAGGAGAGAAACCGTTTGAATGTGAGGTTTGTGGTAAACGGTTTAACAGGAAGGGAAATATGAGAACACATATGCTTGTACATTTACAAGCTTTAAAGAATTAAATGATAAACTATTGCATATAAATATGTTTTAGTAAATAATGGTGATTAAAATCAATCTTTGCTCGAGATATTTTTCATTATTTGTCTTGATAAAGTGGTACTTAATACAATATTGTATTGCATTTCTGGTTTGATCTTTTCAATGTATTTTAATGTATTTTTTTCTCTTTAACATTTTTTTTGTGAATCTGCACTAGCATATTTATATGTACACAACTTGTTTCTGTTTTAATGAACTTTATTTACTTCAATGTTGAATTTATCAAATAATTTGCTATCGATTGTTTTGAAAATGGCTTCTTCTAACTCAGTGTTTTGCTCATGTTTGTTTATGCAGGCAATATTATATTAAATGATTTATTCAATAAAAGACAATGTAACAAACAACAACTGTAATAGTTTGTTTATCTTCCTTCAAATAACAACAAATTACTACAATTTTGCACGATATTTTGCATTTTTGTAACATACATTATGTAAAAAGGCAGATTTATTTTATTCGGTTGAAATCACACCGACACTGTCATATGTGATATGGTGGCTTTCTCGCTTAACTGATGGAGGCAGATTTTGTGCATTATGTCAGATTCGAGAAAGTTTGCTGGAAAGCTTCGTCATATATATAAATACAAAGTCCATGAAACAGCCATGAGGGGCAAGTGTGTCGGAGTCAACGTATCTAACCACTCGGCAATGGCCAAAAGTTTCTTCTTAATTGGACAAATGTCTACGCCATATTTTGCGTCTGAATATTTTTTACAGTTAGTGGAAATAAGTCTTTTTTTCCAAACTACCATTTTTTTGTTTACATTTTTCTTCCTTTATCACAAATTTGATCACACCTCTTGTGATAATTAAGCATCTCACATACTATAAATCCTTGTTTAAAAAATAAACACTTGCTTGTCTTTTCTACAGAAAAGAAACAACATTCTTTTCTAAGGCATAATATGTGCCTTAAAGGATAACTTTCTATACAAATAACGATTTCTTACCGTATTAATAACACATCTGTCAAGTCAGGTGGAATATTT
Organism: Ruditapes philippinarum; assembly: GCF_026571515.1. NCBI lineage: Eukaryota > Metazoa > Mollusca > Bivalvia > Venerida > Veneridae > Ruditapes > Ruditapes philippinarum. Next base: position 4,479 of record NW_026855675.1, on the reverse strand, counting down.
AAATGATTGATGTTTGCACTTGATTTTATCAGCTAAAGTCATCTATTTAATCAGCAAGTCAAATTGTGATTAAATTCCTTATTAAATCGTCTCTATTCCCAAATTTCTAAAGCCGTAACGATCGTCTTATTAGATTATATTTATGTGAACAATTTTCTTAAAGGAGTTTGAAGTCAGAAAACATTTAGAATCGTCTGTAAAACACTAATGATAATCATCATCATCATCATCATCATCATCATACTTTTTTCTGTAAATAGTTCTTGAATACGTCTGTTAAACTTTGTTATTATTCGTATTTTAGACTGAAGAAACACAAATATAATCAGTTTTGTAATTTTACTAATTGGTTTGTTTTCATTACTGTCTGAGCATCACCATTACACTGCTTCAAAATATATGATCATCATACTAGTTCCCCCTCCCATTGTTTTTCTTTAAATAGACTTTCTATATGTTAACATATGTACAATTAACATATCTTATATAAGTGTGCATGTATAAATATCTTATAATTCGAGTCAGTATTGACTCCATCAGGCTGGAATTTTCAGATACATGGTATAATATTCCATTTATTCAATTTTACAAGACACACAAATTTCATAAGAATGGCCAATAAATGTGATGTTGCGTTAAAAGTTAACGTCTCTGTGATCTCTATTCTAAATCAACTTATGTCTAGTTGACTTTAATATCAACATGGCAGTTTGATTTATCGCTGCACATTTAATTTATAGATTGATTTTAAATATTTGCTCGTTACTGAGCTATGGTCTGTTGTATTCCACAGGAAATACAGAAACCGCTGTCACTAACAATGGGTTTTCTCGTTGTAAATTTTGCGCCGATCATAACCAATACAATGAGCTTCAAACTTCGGGTTTATCAATGTCTAAAGATTAACATATGCTTGCAGTTTGTACAGGATGCCTTACAAGTGCACACCCAGAGCGCCAACTATCTTTCTGAACATTTATAAACATCCTCAACGTAATGGAATATGACCAAAATATCTAGACTTAAATGTGATAGAAGCTATAAGGGGTAAATTGAACCGCCTAAAAAGAAGTTTTGGTACAGTGCCACAAACCATCACCTACTTATATGCGAAATTGTCCAATAGTGAATAAATCTACCCCAATATTATGAAAAAGATTGGATCACATCCATTAGACAACGCTACCAGGTTGAAAAACAGAACATAATATTTACTTTATTTGGAATGACACATATTACAATATTCAAGTATAATGTAATTTAACGTGTGAGCAAAGTCAGTTAACAAAATCAAATCAAACGGGTATGAACAAATGACAGTAATATTATGTAATGCAAAAAATCTTTAAATATATTTTAGTTATATGGGTATTGCAGTAAATAGTTTTGTCAAATTGTAAAAGCATAAGAAAACAAGTATAGAGATTCGCACGAAAATTTCCCTTTCTTGATGACCAATTACTATAAATTGTACAGATTAAACAATAGATTCCTTAGATCTTAAACAGCTTCAATTAAGCAGGTTATCTCGATTCATACTCTGCTTTTATCACTTACCTTAATTGATGATTAAATCAATTAAATAATTTATTGATTGTTAAATAAATTGTTCAATAAATTACATACTTGATATATATCTTGATATTCCGCGAAATCGTACGTCGCAGTGTAAAAAAGTAAATAAAATGGGACGAAAATTACTAGATATATGTAAAAATAATAATATTTATATTATGAACGGTAGAGTTGGAAAAGATAAGTCTATCGGTAAATTGACATTCAGGAAGAGTTCGGTTATTGATTACTCCATATGTTCACTAAATTTATTCCCTTTAATATCTAATTTTGATGTTCTGGAAGTAGATTCTTTATTCTCAGATGGCCACTCACTTCTCTCCATGACAGTTTCTGCCCCAGATTGTCCTAAAGAACCCTTACAGGAACAATATTCTGTACAGCGTCAGCTTCCTTCTATACCCCCCAAATGGAATGAAAATATGAAAGAAGCATTTGTTAATAATTCAGATATCCAACGGGTTAATGAAATCAAAACAGCGCTCGATACTCCGCGACAGTGTGATGTTAAATCTTATATTAATGATATAAATAAACAAATTTCTGACGTTTTTCCCTGTCTGCAAATTTAAGTTTCCCGACTCACAAAAACATATCCCCATCCAAACCTATCTCTCAAAACGGAAAATATCCATGGTACGGGCCTCACTGTAGAAAAGCACGTCATAAATATAATACTGCTCGTAAAACATACCAATTACACAAAAATAACATAAATAAAGCAAGATTGAAAACGGCTAGTAGTTACTATATAAAGACTATGAATACGTATCTAAATAAACATCACTTTAAAAATGAACGAAAATTGTTTGCGATGTGTTCAAATAAGCCGAAGGATTACTGGAGGTTTCTTAATAGGTTTTCAAAAGCTAAATCAGAGAAAACACCGAGTATTTCAGAGCGCTTTTACTTTTTTAAAACTTCGAGTTCGTCCAAATATGATGACAGTGACGGAGAAGATTATTTAAATTTTCAAAATACATTTAGTAACCTAGATAGCTCTTATCTTAACATACCAATTACTGAAACAGAAATAAATAAAGCTATCATGAAGTCTAACAATGGTAAATCTGTCTCGCATTTTGATTTTATAAATAACGTCAGTCAAGCCTAGATGATTTTTACAAATACTGCCAAACATGGAAACTCAATATAATTTTTCTAAGACTAAAGTAATTGTTTTTGGCACCGATAAACAAAGTAGATATTCCTTTTTCACATATAACCGTGTTGTAGAGGTAGTGAAAGAATATAAATATTTAGGTGTTATATTTTCTTCTTCAGGTAGTTTTTTGTCTTGCAGGAAAAATATTGTCATTCAGGCAAATAAAGCCATGCACCAATTATATATGAGGATAAATAACCTTGACCTTCATATTGATCTTCAGATTAAGTTTTTTGACCAAACTATTCTACCTATCCTTACTTACGGAAGTGAAATTTGGGGTTATGGAAATTTAGACCTTATTGAACAAGTTCATGTTGATTTCCTACGCAAAATAACTAAGACTAGACATAGATATTACTATAAAATCTCGAATTGTTAAATTCTGGAATAAGTTAATCCTGTCAAATGAATCGAAAATATCACATATGTGCTATAGTTACATGATACAGTCTGATCATAGTTATAAGTGGATAAATTTTGTTAAAAATATTTTAGATAATACAGGTAATTCGTATTTCTGGCAAACCCAAAATAATATACGTGGCTATAACGTCCACAAACTGATCAAGTCAACGCTAATATATCAGTTTAAACAGGAGTGGTCCTCAAAATTAGAAACTTCTAATAAAGGCAGAATGTACAGCTGTTATAAAGATTCTGTTAACCTTGAGAAATATCTTATTTCCCTACCAAGTTTATTAAGATTGTCCCTATTCCATTTTCGCACCGGTAACCATAGGTTTCCCATTGAAATAGGCCGCTGGACTCATTTTGTCAGCATGAACAGCGCAAGTGCCGGTTATGCCATATTAATAGTCTTGGTGACGAGATACATTATTTACTAGAGAGTCCTTTCTTCAGTGAAAAAAGGTCAAAGCTTATCCCAAAAAGATTCTATCAAAGGCCTAATATTGTCAAATTTAAAGCTCTTCTTTCATGTACGTTCGGAACTACTTTAAAAAATTTATCATATTTCGTCAAACACTTGATTGAACATTTCAAAAGATAAGAGGGAATTGTAAGGGTTTTTTTTTTTTTGCTTTGTTTATTTTTTCCCCTCAATGACGTACAGACAGTCATTATAGTTGCGATGGCATTATAGTTTTGTTTGTGTTTTTATCATGAATGAAATAGCAATGCGACGCAAATCATGATATTCGTAATCCAATAAAATCACGCGGCAGTACACATTCATCAAGAAAATGAAATTTTCGTGCAAATCTCTATACTTGTTTTCTTATGCTTTTACAGTTTGATAAAACTATTTACTGCAATACCCATATAACAAAAATACCTTCAAAGATTATTTGCATTTCATAATATTACTGTCATTTCTTCATACCCATTTGATTTGATTTTGTGTACTGACTTTGTTCACATGTTATTACATTATACTTGTATATTGTAATCTGTGTCATTCTAAATAAAATATATGTTCTGTTCTGTTCTAACTGTGCACCATGATAAAGTTCCGTATATATTTATAAAGTTTGATCATTAACACATTAAAGTGGGTTTGCCAAGATCAGTCGTCATAAAAAAGTAAGCCTCGCCCGTAGACCGGATCAGCGACGCCTTTGATGCTATTCCCATTGAGTGTACATCAAAATGACCATTCTTTTTTCACCTTAAAAAATTCTTCTAATGCTTTGTTTTCAACTAATTTGCAAAAACGAAGAGAAATAAAATTGTACATAAATTTGAGAAATTTGTGTAAGAGATCAATTTTAATTGAA
>NW_026855674.1:0-6396 GCF_026571515.1 Ruditapes philippinarum | reverse complement strand
ATACAAGTTTATCTCTTTTAAATAAGCAATGATGTTTTTTTTTGATGGAATTGTATTAAAGAGTCCTTTGAGTGAATTTACACAATAAAGTCTATTACGGGCCTATGTAAAATCTTGACATTTAAGAAGAAAATGCTTGACAGTAAAATTTTCATTACAAGCTACACATAAAGGGGTATTGTCATTCGTGAGGGATAAGAGTGGGTAATTTTGTATTTTGTCCAATTCAGCATCGAAGAAGAACTGTTTGATCATGGCGGTTTGACAGAGATAGAGATGGTGACACATGAAGAGATGGGGTTATATCGTGAAGTTAATTAACAACGGCATGTTGGCATGTTGATAGAATATAATATATAATATACTCGTATGGATTGCAAATATTTTTAATTTACACAAGTAGCCCATAAGCCACCGCCTTCTTGGATATGTTATACTGTATTTATAATGTATATATGACAGATTGTTTTAACATAACGGCACCCATCATTACAGTTTTAGTAGGAATTAAAGGTATACTAAAATCACAAGTAGGAATCACTAAGATTTTTAATAATTTATGTGCATTGAATTGTATTCATTTCGCGACCGTGTAAGTTCAATGAAATCTTCAAGTATTTTTGAAATATATATCCAAGGGCAAGGCATGACCAGCCGATTGATCAAAACGCCGGGCTCACTTGGTCACCCGTCTACCCTATATCAGAGGCCAAAGCAGTGTGTTAGGAGTACTGGAGATCCCTGGGTATCCTTCATTTACCAGGACCCTCTTTTCAAGGTTACGGGACGCTGCCCACTGCAAACAGGCAGTCAGGGTGTTGGCCATATGTCCGTCATACAGGCGCATAACAGTGCATTCCCATAACGGACATATGTTACTCCTCCTCACCACGTAGAGGTACACAAAAGACTTGGGTCATTTTTCATTTACTGTTGAATTAAACTGTTATCACAGTAAATATCTGAATAAGGTTAATAAATGAACGATAAATGTGCACTGTGTTAGTTCTTTTGAAGTTAGATTTTGATATTTAACAAAGGTTATATGTTCTGTTAACACTTGAAATGCAAGTGTTATAAAATAAACCTAACAGATTACATTTACATGAAAAAGACCGGAAAGAACCCTGGACTAGTCTCGTTACTATGCAACATACTGTAAACGATGCTTTAATTAAGATGGTTGTATTCCAAACATATTTATTAACTTTAATAACACAAAATTCATCATAGCGTTATAAGTTGTTTTCCTCATGCCCCTTTAACCATCACAAATATAAAAGTTTTTTATGTTTATTTCTGTTAAAAAACTGGGCACCATACTCACAAAATTATGTATATCTTTATAAACACGACCATTAAAATTTTAATAAATGACTTTTGATATTTCATAGATTCAGAAAATTTAAAAAGTGAAAATCCATAATTTGGTTAACAAGCCCAATTTTTGCATACCATCACACGATTGTTGAAGTCCCTGATCTGCTCTAACCAATAACAAAGCGTATACAGACATTCGTATAAAATGGAATTTGGTAAATTTCCATAGTTCCAAGTTCACTGTAAAGGTCAGTATCTACGATCGTTAAAGCAGCGGTCGTAAAGTAACGGGAGCTTATACAGTAAGCTGCAAAGGGAGCGTACAATACAACTTAAAAGACCTTGATTTGAAATTAATCAAAATTTAATTTCAAATTTGCAAATATATATCAATATGCATTTCTGCACGTTTTTTTTCGCCGACCTTGTTTCCTCTCCCTGTTTTGGTTCGGTGACTCCGGGATGTCCTGCTTTTGTGGCTGAATATTGTCGGTGACAGCGGTCTTTGAACGTCGCCTTTACCTTGTTGATGTTTTTAATATTTCTCATATCATGTCTTGCATTTTAAGCTCGTGTTCAGCTCATTTGGTACAATAAAATACTAAAGGTAATATTTGATTGTTATTTCCTTTAGATGTGAGTTGAAATAGACCATCAATTTTGAGACTTACATATTAAACGGGACACATGATAACGGAGAATTTTATGGAATTCTATGGGATCTTCTTGGCATTTGCGTCCTTGACAAAATTTGCAAAATGTCAAATTTTAAAAATATAGCATCTGAAACATTGAACTGTCATCATTTCTTCATGGTTTTCAGCATATGAATGAAAATAACTGTGCTTTTGTAGAACTGTATAATCTATTTATATTCTACATTTTGTAATAAAACATAAAATATTGAAATGTTATTTTGCGTTCTAATTTGAAAATCGGAAAAATGATGTTTATGCATCTAGATGATATCAAAGTTTGTTGGATGCCTCACACAGCAAAATTGATATCTTTACGGTTTTACTATATATTGCTCTTTTGTTGATTTTAGTTCTCAATTTTGCAAAAACAGTCGACAATGAGAAAAAAAATTAAAAGAATCTATAGATTATTTGAATATTTGTAAGGTTCGTTGAAAAGACCTGATCGATATCTGTCTGATACAAAAACAAGTTTTCCGATGAACCTCGCATATATGCCGCAATTGTTCCAAAATTACTGCGCGTAATCAAAAGTGTATCACACAAAGACAGCATTTGTTGTTCTAGTATAGCAGTAAAAAGTCCTTCACATACATTTGTCGTTTTGTACACATTTTTTAATCTATCGACATGAACAATTGTACGATTGACATTGAAAGCATTCTTAAAATTAGACATGATATCGTGCCTTACTTCATTTGAGTCAGAAGCAATATATAAAGCATATTTTTGGGGGTTCTTGAATCGTTTGAGGAAGGAATATATTGTCTGTGTCTTTGGTTTTCCTTCTGAAAGATTCAGATCACCCGGAATTGATGGATTCTTACCAATTCTTATATGACTGCACACAAGATGCCTGCCATTCAAATTGTTCTTTACTAATTCAAAAAGTTGTTCGTTAAGACGTTGCCTAGGTTTAAATAATGTGTGGAGTACTAGGTGGACAATTTCAGGGTTTGTCATGTTGATAATCCAATTCATTTGTCTTTGAATATCTTTGTGCAATTTTATATTATTCATCAGATGATTGTAAACATTCATGTGCATTATTACTATCTGATGAGTCCAAACTTCCTTAAAATTCATGTTTGGTAAGTTTGTGTAAAATGAGTCCAACCGCTGTCCACAGATATGATAGTGTTCGGATATATTTTCAGGTTGTACCGTTTCTATATATTTTTTACATTTTGTCCAATTGTAGAAAAATGGATCAATGAAATTTTCTAACTCGCATGGTTTCGTCATGTAAATAACAAATGTTCGATTTGTCAGCAATGCTAAAAGAAATGCAGACACAATGCCCCTTTCTCTGTCACCTAAACCCCCACAAAGTTGTTTACTGCATTCATAAATCAGAAATTGTTTATTAGGACAATCTTGCTCATGTTCAACGACAATATTTTTCAGTGTTTCTTTTCTTAAAATACGTATATCACGGTTTGTGTCATATATGGGATTTTTCAAGCTTACTGAATACGAACTTTGTAATTCTAAGTTATTATTCCTACCAGACTCTAATTTTTCCGGTATTTTTTCAGTTTTCCCAAATTTATCTTTTGTTCTCCTCGGTAACGTTTTAAAAAAAGAATAATCGACTATATTACCCATTAAACACGTCACTGCTACTCCTATAGAAAACGCTACTAAGTGAAAAAGAGAAGTATAAATAGTATTATAAAAGTGATGAATAAAATGTTTATGATCAAAATCAAAAAAAGTTATCGACATTTTTCAAATCATGTGTTTTGTTGAAACCTCTGCTGAGATTTATAAACTGTCCATGCTCGTAGAATAGGATAACAAAACAAGTGAGATTCACTGACCTAGAGTAAGAGTGATCATTTTTCGTTATTTAAGGACATCTCAATGTAATTTATCTTATACCTTTGTTGTTATATATAATAAGCAACGCTGACCTGTGCCATGTGTGAAAATGACAGGCTTGATATTTTTCAGTATTGTGTACATGTTTATTGTTGGTTGTTCTAAAAACAACCCTGATTATGATTAACCACATTTTATTTGTTGAAACTGTTGTTAGTATCTGAGGCTATTTTAACCCGAGAGATACATGTAAATATATAAAAACCTGGATACACAGTGATCTCTCGGAAGCATTAATCACAACAAAATTACATGAAAATTGCAGACACGGTTTTATTGAGCCTATACATAAAGGATGAGGAATAAGTGCAACATCTCTCAAACCCCCTTGCACCGGCTTGAGTGGAAGCCAGTGTATAAGCCATTTCTATTTTTTAAACAATTTATTTTTAAGCATGTAAATATTGCAAGAAAAGGGTTTAAAACTTATCAGAGAAGAAAAAACTGCTGCAGTAATCATCAATTTAGAATAGACCACTTTCAACAGCCTTAACTGTTGGGTTAATCTTTTAGCAACACGAACTTGTAATTGAGAGTTGCGTGTTTAAATCGCTGGCAGTGCATCAGAACTTTTAGGTTTAAATAATGGTTATAAATGAAAAACACACTGTATATGCGCTGTGGCCAAGTGTTTAATTTGTTGGCAAGATGAACTGACTAGCAATCAATTGCAGGCTAAAGGATGGAATATTGCACTAAGAATGAACTCTTTACAGGTAAAATTACATCAAATAAAGTAGAGAGAAGTGAATATGACACTTCCTACAGCATTGTTGTTTGGTTAACCCTTTAGCGACATAGTTGCGAGTCGGTAATATGCATATTTGACACGATTCAGTGATAAGAAACACATAATTACAATTCACAAGTCAAACATACTGAATCAAAGTTCATATCATGACTGTCGGCACCTGCAGAGCATTGTACTGGTGTATGGTACTTTATCAAACAAAAATACAATGTATATCCTCTGAACAAACCTTGCAGGTTCATCTTCCTTACACCTGATGTAAAGTTGTCTGAATCACAGTACATATGAAAACTGTCCTCTACGAACGTCTGTTGTCTGTTTTCCGAAGTAGATCGCAAAAACTGGTTTCTCTCGATATTCTTGAACAATTGAGATGATGATAGTGCACTCTTCTTTTAAAACCTAATTACATCTGTTACAACTTGTACTACTTTTGTCAACATCACAATTTTAATGAATCTGTGTAGAACAACACAATTTATCCTAAATTTCGTCTCAAAACCTCAAGCAGAGAATTCTAGGAGACGCCTTATTGTCACACTGGCTAGAAAATACATGTCTGTTAATAAATGTGAAGTGGAATGCAAAAAATATGGCTACTTGAAGTTGACGTCGTTTTAAGGAAAAATGCGTGATATTTGACGCCATTTTTACACGTTATTTTGCCGTTCATTTGCCAGTAAAAACAGCGCTTCATTTTATTTTAAATGACTTGTCAGCACATGGGGTCCTGTATCGTACAGAGTAATCAACGGCGACACTTATTTGCTACCGTTTATCCTACGATAGTAAATAAAATTTTCACGAGGAAAGATTTTTACGAAGACCACTGATAACGTTGCCAGTGCTGTCCTGCAGTCATCGAGACAGGGGCAAAAATAATTAATGATCAAGAAAAGCATGTTCCTTACTTCCATTTGAAGTCAGTTCTTGAGTTATACCTCTCAAACAGTTATCCAAATCCCACCATTTTTGTGCAAGTGCAATGGAACCTATAAAGAATATATTAACTTTGAGGAGGTAAAATAAATGTATTTACTCAGACAAATGCCTCCAAGGTATCTCTTACCTGAAGTTAGTATTTTCGCTGTATTGATGGAACCAGACAATAGTACATATTTGAACAACTTTAATCCTTGTCTTAGCAAGTTCTATTTGGTTGTGTGGCTATACCTAGATTGAAAGTGACTGTATGATAATGTAAAGTAATAAGTGTCAGTACTTGTTATCATATTTTCAACATTTTATAGTTGTAGAATATGACTATAACAATGATAGATCAGTTAAATCTTTATGAAGAAATTTGTGTAGAATAAATTTTTTAAATTATCACAAATCCTGACAATTGTTCAAAGAAGCAGCAAAATCAAAGAATATTCCATGGTTGCTAGGCAACCAAAATTCCCTTTAGTTTTGAAGGTTTTTTTAAGAAGAACATCATAGTAAAAATAATGTGTATGTTTGATCTCATTGTAACTCTCTTATTAAAATATAATCATCACTAAATTATAAAATATCAAAATATAAAACCTTAAATGTACCTGAAAATAGAGATGTGAACATAATATAAGAAGTATTATTTTCAATGTATATTTTCAAGAAATGAGGAGACTGTTGGATATGGTTATTGTAAACAATAACATACAGAGCAATATATATGGGAAAAATACTGAGTTTCTGCTAAAATCCACAAGGCTTGCTATCACCTGTCAAATGTACAGAACATGTAATGTATGTAATAAT
>NW_026855673.1:0-165202 GCF_026571515.1 Ruditapes philippinarum | reverse complement strand
AATCCATAAAGCACTCAACATATTTCCTCAAGGACTCAAAGCTCTCAACATAATCCACAAAGCTCTCAACATATTTCCCTCTAGATATACTTCAGAGAGCAATTTCTGATTCAACATACCCATTAAATAGTCACATATCCTCCAAGAAATCAGCATAACCTGCTGTCACACATCTAGTTTTTTCTTTGGAATTTTCAAAACAACCAGTGATTTTTTTGAAGGGGATTTATATAGTACAGTAAACCAAACTGAGAATGTAACATAGCCATATAAAACTTTTCATTTCAAATTTCTTTTTTTCTCATTTAGAGTTGTTTATTCCGTATGTAACTTATTTTACTGCAGGTATAGAATTTTGTCTGCATAAGGGGAAAACATAACTCCATTTTAGGGGAAAATATAGCATTTTTTTGACTAGGGGAAGCAATCATATAGGCTTAGGGAAACAGTCTGTAAAAGAATGTAAAATATGCGGAAAAAAATCATAAACTTCATAATCTTTTTGAGTTATCAGCCTCTCGGCTCTAAGTCATTAATATGTTTCCTCTATAAATCAACATCATTCCCTTAAGCAAACGGCATAACCCCCCTGCCCCCTCCCCCCACAAATACACAAACAACCATTTTCCTCTCAACATATTCACTCTAAGAACTCGACATATTCCCTCTAAGCAGTCAACATATTCACTCTAAGCACTCAAAATATTCACTCTAAGCACTTAACATATTTTCTCTGGGCACTCAAATAAATATCTAAGGCACTTTACATATTTCACTCTATTCATTCAACAATTCTCTCTAAGCAATTCCTTCTCTCTGTTGACTCAACACAATACCCTTTCTCACCTAACATATTCCAAATAAGCAAAACATAAGTATGTTCATAAACACATAACACATAACATCTTGATATTCTGAATTTCAATAGGGCATAAACAAGAGCTCTCAGTAGGACAGTGTACTTAACTTTTTCTCAGTGCTTGATAGCAAAACAAGTTCAAAAAGGGCAATAGTTCTGTCAAAATCCATGTTTTGTGATTGAGATATGACCGTGACCTAGTACTGTGCTCTCAAATAAGTCTGTGAAGCTCAACCTATTCCCTTTAGTAGTTTGAAGATACAAAACTTTGCATGCAAAAAACTTGACAAAAGTATGACATTAATGCCGACCAACAATGCTGTCCCCGCCCCTGCTCCTGGGTGTGCAGTTAACAATAAGCTCTTTTCTTCTTCGGTAATAAAAGGGTTTTGGAGCTAATAAATGATTTTTGGAAATTAAATATTAAAACCATTTTACAGCCATATAAAAAAAAGACGTAATTTAAATTTGAAACAAAATGAAAATTATGTAAAAAAAAAAAATTTAGCAATGCGCATTCCCTGATTCCCAACCCAAATTTATATTGCTTCAAAAAACCTTGGGAAGATTTCATTGTGGAATTTAGGAATTGTTATCTTGAGGTTGATTGGACAAAGTTTTTACATATCTTTCAAAATGTTTTATTCTCTGGGTTGTTCAGGCACCATTTAGAACAAATTCTCATGTCTACTTCGCTCCCCTCATGTAACTTGGAAAGTTTTCTTGTTGTTCTTAAAAGTCGACCTTTTACGTATCAGCTCGGCAGTTTTTATCGTAGTTTCATTAAACCAGTTTGGGTTGTAAAGCTAATGCTTCTCTCTGATTATTAACGATTACTTTTTCACGTCCGTTTCACCCTTTTGGGAATTTTCGGTGATTTTTGACACCTCCACATTGACCTGGCCCAAGGTGCAATTTGAGGGAATATGGAGACGCTTGAGCGAAAAGGAATTTCGTGGCTCGTAAAATGTTGAGAGAAAGTTGTTTTTGTTGAAAAAATATCTTTTGTTGGTTTTTCATTACTTAATGCTGTCTGAAGCTTATTAAAGAGGGGTTTTACAATGGAATCAGTTTTTTTCTGAACCCAACACTTTGACTATGGAACCCGGGGACTTTTGACTATGAACCGGGACTTTGAACTCTGAACCGGACTTTGTTTTGACCCAGACTTAATCCTGGAGATCCTCTTTGTAATTTATCATTAAACTTGTGGCAGCTATAGAAGTGGGGGTTTTTAAAATTTTTCGGGTTCTGGGTTTATTTTTACGGGCCCCATTTTTTGGAAAATGTTTTCTTGCGGGTCCAAAATTTTCAATTTAATAGTTTCCTGGGGAAAAACGGGTTTAATTGAATTGTTTTTTTGTAGCCCCCCATTTTGGGGTTTCTTTCATTTTTCGCTGTTGATAAAAGTGAGGGGAAAATTCAAAAGCTTTTTGTTTAAAAATCTAAAAAGGCAGACGGGTTGAAAAACTGAAAAAAAAATTTAAAATAAAAGTGTTTTTAAAAAATAAGAGTAAAATTTGGGAAATATTCAGTTTAAAAAAAAATTGTTTCAAAGGGAAATTTTTAACCCTTTTTTATCTACAAAATTTGAAACAGGTTTTGGTTTTCAGTGGGGGAATTTTGGGAAACCCCGATTTCCATTCAAGTTTGTATACTGAATACAAAAAAGTTTAGGCTACAGTGAGAGAGTTGCGGAGCCCTGGTACAGTCCCTTGCGATGGACAATGCACCGCGCGACGGCCGTTGAGCTTGCCCCCGAGCCCATGCGCCCTCAAAGTCTCAGGATTATCGGCTCTTATACTGGTGGCCAACACGTTGACTTCAGATTCTCCGGTTTACAGGTAATTCACATACTTTAAAGGCACAAAGTAAAATGGGGTCTTTTCAAACTTGTCTAGATTCAAAGTATAATATGCGGTCTGGATGTTCATATTATTCATACAATACTTTTGAGTATCATCAGACGAACCATATGAATGTTATGTTTCATCTTTTTTTTAAAGACTTGACATAAAAGTGGCCATTTCTGTTGTAGACTTTTTTGTACAATTTACATTGAAGAAGACAATAAAATTCTACAACATACTGCCAGATCCCCAGTGTGGATTGATGTTGTGTTGGTCCATCAAATGATACCCTGTCATAGGCATCTGCAACTATAAATAAAACATCTCACATAGTAAAAAAAGAATAGAAAATGATTGATGGCAAGAATATCGTGGAAGGCAATGGATTCTCTCTGAACTTAAACATTTGACAAAGTAAAAATTAAACAACAATATAATGTTTGAAAACGCTATTGTCTATTTTTAGCCTCAATGAACTTGATGTACTGAGTGACCTTGAATCCAGCCATGGTACAGGTCCTTGTAAAGTAATATTAAAAATCTATTGAGCCCTTATATGCATAACCTAATACATGAAAGCTTTTCTGAGAAAATGTAAGAAAATCTAATTTAGCCTTGGTGAGTCAATAAATAAAGTTCTCACATAAAAATATGAGAATTCAATTTTAATCTTGATCTTGATTGTGACCTCAAGCCCACCAAAGTTATAAAATAGCAGAAGTTATTTATATTTACAACTGGAAGAAAAATGATAGTTCATAAATAACAAGAGCTGTCACAGGAGACAGCGAAGCTGGACTAATAAAATACTGGACACAGTAAGGAGGACAAAACTATGAAAGAAAAATCAATTATGTATAATTATGTATTAAGTTGTAGTAAAAAAACATTTGTTAACATAAATTCAAAGATCAAGGGGAATAATTCTAGAAATAGTCACCACTAGAGTTATGAACCTTGTCACATACAACATGTGTGTAATGATAAGAAAATATATATTTGAAGTTTGAAGTAGATACCTTAAAAAGTAAAGAAGTTATAATATTTCTTAAAGAAAATCCTAAGTTCAAAGAGAGATAAAATCTGTAAATATTGTTTCAAGAGTTATGAACATTGTCACATAAAATGTAATTGATGATAAGGAATAAGTATTTGAAGTTTGAGGTAGATACCTTTAAATCTAAAAAAAGTTATAGTAAAAAATGATATTTTTTCAAGGAAAATTCTAAGTTCAAGGGGAGTTAAATCTGAAAATATTGGTGCTAGATTATCAAACCTTGTCACATAAGATGGGGATGATGATAAGGTACATATATTTGAAGTATGAGGTTGATCCCTTAACAAATAAAGAAGTAACAGTAAAAAATAATATTTTTTGAGGAAAATTCTAAGTTCAAGGGGAGATAAATCTAAAAATATTGGTGCTAGAGTTATGAACCTTGTCACATAAGATGGGGATGATGTTAAGGTACATATATTTGAAGTATGAGGTTGATCCCTTAACAAATAAAGAAGTAAAAGTAAAAAATAATATTTTTTGAGGAAAATTCTAAGTTCAAGGGGAGATAAATCTTAAAAATATTGGTGCTAGAGTTATGAACCTTGTCACATAAGATGGGGATGATGATAAGGTACATATATTTGAAGTATGAGGTTGATCCCTTAACTAATAAAGAAGTAACGGTAAAAAATAATATTTTTTGAGGAAAATTCTAAGTTCAAGGGGAGATAAATCTGAAAATATTGGTGCTAGAGTTATGAACCTTGTCACATAAGATGTGGTTGATGATAAGGAACATATATTTGAAGTTTAAAGTTGATACCTTAAGAAATGACAAAGTTATAGTGAAAAATATTTTACTGCACCAAAACTTTAATCTGAAATCTGGACGCGGACGCCGACGCCGGGGCGAGTAGGACAGCTCTCCATATACTTCGTATAGTCGAGCTAAAAATTCATCAGTTTCAGGACCACAATCCCTTGCACAAGTTTCATGATTAGCAGTTGTCTGATATGATAACTTTCCTTTATCATATCAACAAATCTGAGATTTACATCACTGTCAAAGTTTCGCATCTTTGCCCATACCAAAGAGAAATACATGTTTCTTTATTCTTTTTTCAATTACTTGCAGATAAATTTTTTTCATTTACTTTTATTCACATTGAGTAGCCTAACATTATTGTTTCTTGGAGAAAAAGTTCTTCCTTCCAAAATGAATAAGAATATGGATTCAACTGGAAAACGCAGTTTAATGAAAATTAAGCACAAAAAAAAAATATCTGTGTTCTAAAACCACAACTTACACTGTTCTTCATCTGGATGTGGCAGTATACTATTTTCGTCCCTTAGATGTTCCGCAGATATAGTACCTAATGTACTGTATGTCACTGTCACCGGTAAAGTGCTCGTCCTCAACGTGTTCCAGCTAACCGATACTGGCACTGTGCTTGTTTCCGAGGTGTTCAAACATACAGTTACCGGAACAGATTTTGTTTCTGATGTGTCCCAGCTTACTGTTACAGAATGGGTGGAGCCAGGCGGAGACACAGCATCGTATGATAAAAGATCAGACTGACAACTTGAGTTGGGTTGCTTTATAAAATCCTGAAAATAAAGTAAAGCTCCTTTTACTATTTCCATTAACTTATTCGATGTTTGTAATGATAGCTCCAATTTTGGCTTGGCCTAGCTGCTTTATGTTGTTGTTGTTTTTTTATTATCAAACTAATGTTTTCACCAATCTATCCATGCCACACTCTAACTGCCAATATATACATTTATTTTAACTTCTCAATTTTTTGTTGTTGTTGCTCTAAATACACATATTGCAGTTGGGTGGTAACAAGGCTTGTCGAGTTACTGGCCATGGGCAGGTTCCAGAAAGACGGATGTTCTGATCCGAACTGCAAACATGTCAGATATTTTCTCTTGCATATTCTACCATATTCAATTATATTTTAAACACTTTACTCTATTAAAATGTATTTATGTCATTACACCCGTAACTATTTTCTAGTTGTATGAAATTACAACTTTATTCTTAGCAGTAAAATTACGTCATCAAAAGCGTAACATTGGACAGCACACACTCATCTGGCACCCCACATGCCAGATGAAATTTCGAGCATAGGTAAAACTAACGGAAACGCCAGTCTGCTATGCCAGAACATATATCAATATTCAAATATATATAATATATACATTGGGGAGAAGAATGGGGCCAAATCTCTGCCCGAAAAATCAAGAAATGAGAGCCCTGCTTGTAAAACACTGACACTGTTTTCAGTACTTACAGTAAATCCCCAATCTTGTCTGTCTATAGAATTAACATCTCCTGAACTCTCATTTTTAGTTGTTTCTAAAAATAGATTAAAAAAATTTATAACATATAACTGTCATCAAAAAAACACTTCTGGGAGTAGTTCATTTTTTTCACATAGAATAAAAAGAAAACACAAAATAATAAACAAGTGCAAAGAATTTTCTTAAACTTTGCATGATTCAAGTGTAAATTGAAACAAATTGATGGGAAAAAATGAGGGTCACCACCCTTAGTACTTTTTGAGAGGTCTGCACCTTAAACCGAGATTTTTATTCTTCTAATATGTCAATTTCAAGAGGAAATTAAACCCTATTGCAGTACTCCCAGAAATGTCTTTAACCTTTCTTCAGACATCTCTCAAATCTTGAATGGTTTAAGTATGAAAAAAACAAAAAACAACAACAACAACAGGACATTGACTATCATGATATGCACATAAATCAGATTTTATTTTGAGAATACATCATCAATTTTGTAAATGTTTTAAAACAGGACCATGGATATCCCTTTCTTTCTATGAGAACTATCTCAGGAGTGTCTACAGTTCTAATTACCTAATAACAAACAGTAATCATACAGTCTGTAGAGAGCATTCCCTTCCTGTTGAGAAAATCAATGTCAGCATCATGTGTTATACAGCATTTTAATAACTACTAGATTTTTTTTTTGAAGAAAAAAAAATGTGTTGTTGTATTTAAATTTGAAATAAACATTGGGGTGGCTGTCATTTCATAAAATACTAGCTGTATATAATACCATTATTAATTAAGGGATTAATTAATTTACACTGCCAGGTAAACACTTATAAATACATGTACATAAAATTTGAAATTCATACATTAATCAATGGTTAACACTCATAAAAGCATAAAATTTGAAATTCTTACATTAATTAAGTGAAGCACTTAAAGTGGAAAACCCTGCTAAGGACAATAAAGAAATATACTCAGAATTTAATTGAATATCAATTTTTGGGCGATTCTTTGTAAAACATTGCATAGCGTTCCATATTTTTGGGTTAATATGCAAAATTGTTAATAAAAACAATAAGAACAGAGTGAAAGAATGATCTGATTATTTGCACACAAGTTATTGGTCCAGACCTACATCAAATGGAACACGAATATCGGGAAAACATTTCCAGTCCTGTCATGTCAAAAAAATCTCAGTGGAGTTCCTTTAATTTAACATAATGTAAATCATCCTCATCAGGAGCATTAGTTGATACTTTTTTTTCAGAACAAGAATATTGGTGACAAATCATCGGAAAATTCCCTGATACTGCTATGACATAGTAATAAAATATACGGAGCTGTATTATCTACAATACATAGAGTGATAAGAAAATAAACATGTATAAGAATGAGTGAATTGACAGTGTAGAGTTTTGAATTATCCAGATATTGTAAAATAACAATCTCGAACCTGCATCAAGTGACAACGGGTTTCAAGGCCGAGGTGACTTTATAGAACTGTGTGTGCATGGGCAGTTACGTGTTCTCTTCCCTTGTTTACTGTTATTGAACGTTTAAGTGAACATTAAGTATACACTTTGTATACATGTTCTCTTTTCTTACAGTTATAACCAAACATTGATGAAGAGTACAATAATAATTTTGAGCCATGGTGACCTTAACTAGGTTTTAAATTCTATGAAATCTTCACCGTTTAGACCTGACATGCCAACACTATAGAGCCCGTGTAGTCTGACCAGGCTCTATTCCATTGGAACACATCAAAGCTCAATTTTTCTATTTCCATATATTAAAATTTGTTAATGTTTGATTGGACTGTTCCAAACTCACAGATGGGCAAATCCACTACATAATATCAGCAAAATAAGGGTAAAATGACTGAAACCCTAAACCTCCCTGAATTATTGTAATGAACTAGTCTGCTTTATATTTGGAGCTTAACATTCTGAAGAACAAGGGATTAAATTGTCATCTCTTTGCTTTAGAAAAAAAACAAGAACGTGTTTGTTAAACACAAATGCCCCCGGCTTTGATTCTTGTCAGTAGCAATATTTCAAAAAATGTTTACCCATTCACTCAGTTATGGACAGAAACATTGCCAAAAAATTGTAAACACAAGTTATATAGCTTGACAGAGTCATGGTGTTTTGTAATTGTGAAATATATAAGTTGCCAAGTCACTGCTATGACTTGTGAAGTGATAAATATTCTACTTTATCAAATATATATAAATGTAAGAAATCTATACTTGGCACCCTTGACCTTGACCCACTGACACCTATAGAATATCATGCAAGTTATCTTCCTACCAAATATGAAATACACCTGTCAATAAATAAAGGCTGTATGGGCAAAAATGTTAAAATCTATTTTAAGCATTGATGACCTTGACCAAACTGACCCCTAACTCCATCCAAAGGAAGAATACCATGCAAGTTATCTTCCAACCAAATATGAAATAAATCTGTCAGTAAATAAAGGCTGTAAGGGCAAAAGTGTAAAAAAAATCTATTTTTAGCACTCGTGACCTTGACCCAACTGACCCCTAACTCCATCCAAAGTAAGAATAACATGCAAGTTATCTTCCTACCAAATATGAAATAAATCTGTCAATAAATAAAGGCTGTATGGGCAAAAGTGTAAAAATCTATTTTTAGCACTTGTGACCTTGACCCAACTGACCCCTAACTCCATCCAAAGTAAGAATAACATGCAAGTCATCTTCCTATCAAATATGAAATACATCTGTCAATAAATAAAGGCTGTATAGGCAAAAGTGTAAAAATCTATTATTAGCACTAGTGACCTTGACACACTGATCCCTAACTCAATCAAAAGGAAGAATACCATGCAAGTTATCTTCCTATCAAATATGAAATTCACCTGTCAATAAATAAGCCTGTATGGGCAAAAGTGTAAAAATCTATTTTAGCACAAGTGACCATGACCCACTGAACCTACCCCAATCAAAAGGATGAATACCATGCAAGTTATCTTCCTACCAAATATGAAATATAACTGTCAATAAATAAAGGCTGTATGAGCAAAAGTGTAAAAATCTATTTTTAGCACTGGTGACCTTGACCCAACTGACCACTAACTCCATCAAATTTTATGTTCCTATCAATTATAAATGACATCTGTCTATAGAATATGGTTAATACATCTGTAAAAATGTAAAAATCTATTTTTAACATTAGTGACCTTGACATTGGTGACATAGACCTTGACCCAAATGACCCCTTACTATACCCAAAGAAGGAGGACCTCCCTTGGCATGTTTTTATTAAACATGAAAGACATCAACCAAAAAATAAAGGCTGTATGAGCAAAACTGTTAAAATTTATTTTCTAAACCAGTGACCTTGACTTTGACCCCAGAGACCACTTACTCCACAAAAAATTAGAGGACCATTAAAGGTATCCACCTACCAAATATGCAAGATATCATTAAATAAATTAAGCAATTAAGAGAAATTTACGATAAATCCAACTTTCCTGAATAGGTTAAGCAGACATTTTAGGCCCTATTTTCAAAGTGAAAAAAGGGAAATAACTGGGAAATATGGATGACACAGTTATATAACTTGGCAATATCATGTACTTTGTATTGATAAGTAAGTGTGGAAATTATGAAGCCATTAGTATAGATAGAACTTAAGATATTTCCAACTTGCCGTTTTAGGTTAACCATTATTCATTTTCTAAGTGCTGAAAAGGGCAATAACTTGGTAAATATAGAAGCCATAGTTATGTAACTTGACCAGATCATGTACTTTGTATTGATAAGTAAGTAGGTAGAACTTAAGAAAAATCCAACTTGCCGTTCTAGGTTAACCTCGTACGGACGGACAGACGGACGGACAGACGGTTATATTACTATATGCCTGGGGCATAAAAACTTGAAATGTTACATTCAACCAAAACTATCTTAAATGAAAATTTAAACCGTGATTTGACTGAATAGCAAACAAAAAATAAAATTATTCTAGTATTGGATATAATGTATGTTCAAAGGTTGTTTTAGTTTCTCTAAAACTCCTAATTTCAACTTTTTTCAACTTACTGGTCTTTGGGGCTATAAAATATTCTGACTTTAACACTGACTGAAATTGGTTGATTTTTTTAAAAAATTTTCTTTTTTCAATTTCTTTTTTTTTTTGTATACTTTTGCAATTTTCAAATTTAAATCAGGAGTAAATTTCCACAGTTACCTTCTTTAGACGCAAGATCAGACATGAACATGGTCTGGTATAAGGAGCGATCATTCACCACCAGTGGTGTTGTATTCCTTGGACTTTGTGTTTCATCTTTTCCAGCATACTCCAAACTATTATACTGCTGCGAAATGGTGTCTACGCCGCTGGGAGAACACGATCGGCTGGACAATAAACCGAACTCATCCGAGTCGAGACTCTGAAACGACATCCTGTCATTGGTCTGAAAATAAAAATTTACGTAAGTTTTTTTTTCAATTTATATCAACACCTGAATAATGTTTTGCACCAGCAACAAATACAATCTGATTAAAGTTCAGATCTACTTATTTCTTCATATTGCTCTTTCGCGACAAATCTTTTTCTACCACTTTACCAACAAATAAACTCACTGTCTTCTAAGGAACAAAGACACAAACAATCATTGTTACAATGTTATTTTGTTCCCATTCATTTTGCATCAAAAACAGACACATTGAGGTATTATATAACTGAAGTAACTTTCCAGAATTTTTTTTTATTTTTTTTAAGAACATTATAATCTAGTATTACCTATTATTAGGTTCTTCCAAGCCACAACAGAATTTTATAAATACATATAAACAAAACCAACTATTATGGTATCTGAGTATCAAAGCATAATATACTAAATTGTATTCTAAAAAAATCCTCATGTATAAACTTTTGTCATGAAAAACGTCTCGGTTTTCTGAAACTTAAAGTCAGGTGCAAACAATGGTATGCTTTCTGACATTTTTCTTCATTACTCACAATGAGTTGAGACACACAAAATTGAAAATGTTGCAGGCTCGGTTTTATTGAGTCATGAATGGTGTAATGGTAAGTGCAAGCTTTACCATCCACATCCCCCTAGCACTGGCTTGAAACAGTTTTCAACAGTTATATACATGTATGTATATGAAAATGGTTAAATTTTGAATTTAAATGTAGATTGGGTCCAACCAGAATTTTACTAAATAGTCATCCAACAAATCAATGCACTAAAAGCAAAATTGGTTCGTATGGCACTGGTGGTTTGTCAAGTTCTGCAAACAATATGAACTGATAATTATTAGATAATTTGCAGTACCGGAACATGCTGAGAATAAAATGTAAACATACATGTATTTATTCAGATGAAGAGAAAACAAAACATCGATAATTATCCTTTTTTTAAAAACATGCTGTTTTAAATTTTCAACATCTGACTAAACTGTATTTTATATAATTACATGTAATGCCAGCAACTACAAATATTAAAGGCCCATTATGCCTCAGAAACGCTACTAATTTTATTTCTCGAAAAAACTTTTCATTTTTGGTATTATGTTACAGATTTCACAGTAAATACTCATTTGCAATATACATGGACTATCTTTGGCAACTATCTAAATTCTGTTGGCAATCAGCATTATTATAGTAAATAAGTATTTTGAATGGAAGACAAAAAATACTACTTTGTTTACATTTTGCTACCTTTAAGACGGATTACTGCACGTTCAGAACTATTTTTCTTCAGTTGTTAAACATCTAACATGCCCTAAATCCATTATTCAAACACTATTAAACATGTGTTTGACATTTCTAAAGAATTAAACAAGAAACATGGCAATGCCACGAAACCAGGTTTTCAATTATCACCATTGTAGATAAATATGTTGTATTTGAAATACAAATACCAGCAACAAACAATGTAACTATGTGCAATGTAAAACATGAATAATGTAGGAGGAATTGCCAGTGAAGAAGTGTTCACTATATATTCTGTATAAGGAAAAAAACAAAGGGCCATAATTAGGTCAAAAATTATCCAATCGCAAAAAACCCCGACAATATGTGCCAGGGCGCTTGGTGACAAAGCTTCTGTGAAAGTTTGAACAAAATCCGTTGAGAAATGTAGGACGAGTTCAGCACAGAAGAATTTGTTTACTATATATTGATAATTCTGTATAAGGAAAAAAAACAAAGGGCCATAATTAGGTCAAATATTATCCAATCACAAAACCCCAACAATATGCCCCAGGGCACTTGATAACAAAGCTTCTGTGAAAGTTTGGTCAAAATCCGTCGAGAAATGTAGAAGTTGCGCACGATAGAAATTGTTCACTATATATTCTGTATAAGGAAAAAAAACAAAGGGCCATAATTAGGTCAAATATTATCCAATCACAAAACCCTGACAATAAGCGCCAGGGCACATGATGACAAAGCTTCTGTGAAAGTTTGAACAAAATCCGTTGAGAATGGTAGAGGGAGTTCAGCACAGAAGAAATTGTTCACTATATATTCTATATAAGGGAAAAAAAAACAAAGGGCAATAATTTAGGTCAAATATTATCCAATCGCAAAACCCCGACAATATGCCCCAGGGCACTTGGTGAAAAGGTTCTGTGAAAGTTTGGTCAAAATCCGTGGAGAAATGTAGGAGGAGTTGCGCACAGAAGAAATTGTTCACTATATATTCTTTATAAGGAAAAAAACAAAGGCCGTAATTAGGTCAAATATTATCCAATCGCAAAACCCGACAATATGCCCCAGGGCACTTGATGACAAAGCTTCTGTGAAAGTTTGGTCAAAATCTGTTGAGAAATGTAGGAGGAGTTGCGCACAAGAAGAAATTGTTCACTATATATATATTCTATATAAGGAAAAAAAACAAAGGGCCATAATTAGGTCAAATATTATCCAATCACAAACCCCGACAATATGCGCCAGGGCACTTGATGACAAAGCTTCTGTGAAAGTTTGGTCAAAATCCGTTGAGAAATGTAGAAGGAGTTGCGCACAGAAGAAATTGTTTATGCCCGCCCGCCCATCCGCCCGCCGACATACCTCAATCTTATAACCAGTTTTTTCCTTCGGAAAACCTGGTTAAAAATATTGATTTCTGAGGCATAATGTGCCTGGAATAAGTTCTGGTTTGGTTTTTTGAAGGACTTTTTTGACATAATTTTTATAACATTTCTCTGCTATAATTCTTTCCTTTGCTTGACTACGTTGACTTCACATGATAAAAATTGGAATCGCCCATTTATGACTTGCAGTCTACCAGAAATCTATTTTGGGTAACTCCGCTTGAAGAGCACTATTCAGTCATTATGTTTTTAGAAAATAGCATACGAAAGACATTTCTACAGAAATGAAGTAACACCTGATTATTCTGATATGCTTAAATACTATTTGCATGTATAACCATATGACACCTGAGGTTTTACAGTCTCCATTCTGAACTATTCATAGTAATTTAAGTATCAACCCAGATTTGCAGTCAAACGTTGCTGCTGCTGAACCATGTGCTTACCCCAACAGTGAGTAATATACATGTAACATGTTTTCAATACTATAATATAAATTATACCATGACTTTAATTACATTTGTACAAGTGCTAAATCCTTTTAACAAAGTCACTGTAGACTTTAACATTTTTCATTAACTTTCATTAAATTTGACATATCAAGCAGAATCAAGCATGATGAATATTTTCACATTAGCTATGAAAAACCATCTTTAAATTAAATGATTAAAAAAATAAACAAATAAAGCTAAGCCTACTGGCCACTATAACATATGCCCATGCAACAAAGTGCAGACCAAGATCAGCTGGCACATCCCTGGCATCTATGATCTAATCATGATCTGCACTCTGTTCACTTATATTTCAGTACATATATAAATATTTAGATATTTTCCCTAAAAATGATGAATGGTTTTGTCCAGATTGAAATATGGGCAAGTCCATTTAAAATATTTAGGTAAACGTTAAACAAAATACCTCAGATAAATCCTTGCTTGGCTTCAAACATTCTTTCTGCTCTGAATCTTTTGATTCACACATTTTCACATATCCTTTTTTCATTGTTACATTCTTTCATGTACATTTCAAAACAAAGCGAAAAACAAAAAAATCTTTATAACACATCCATTTTCCTTCCAAATAAAAAAAAACAAACTTTCTTTAAATGTCTCCTTAAGGTTCTTAAGGCTCAAATATAAAATACAGAAGGATATCTTCAAAGCTTTCTACACTTGTAGGTCAATCTTCAATAATTACTCTGCAAAGATTCACAGTTTTCTCAAAAGCAAGTATGTAATACTGCAAGAAATGTACAAAACGTGATAATAAATACATTACCACAGGCTCTTATTCTATGATGTCATTCACCTATAAAAATAACTTGCCTTAGATTCTGTCTATAAATCAGTGCTCTAGGGAAGGACTATGTGCCGACGATAATCGGTAAATTTAGGGCTAAGCATCCACAAAAGTTCTTATCCGGAACTCGGCTAATCCATCGAATCCTGGGACACAAACAAACTTTAACTGTTACAGCTTCATGGTGCACTACTATTAACAATGGGACTTAATATTAGGCACTGCATATGGTGACTTATTATCAACATATTTACCCAGTTGTACATTTACATTAAGCTGAAAAAGTTTGAACCCAGGAATAGACCGAAAAACCCATATTTTCCAAGTTCCGGAAGATCTCTATTCCAAAACATTATTACAGAAGTTTGTACCAATCTAACATGAGCACATATATGTACATTTAAATCTTTGTACTGAAAATTAATTGCCCAAAATAACTGCATTTATTAAAGATTTTGTTCAAAAAAATGTTGATAAAAATTGTTAAATATTTCCTCTATGGCTAAACACACAGTGGGTTTAGCCTTTTAAAATGGAATAGTTTTTCTTCAATCGCAATGAGTTATGTTGTAAACATTGGGTATATATAGAATAATATAAGGCGGTATTTTTGAACACAGTTATCACATGGGCATGGAAAAGCTATGACTGAGCAATAATAGCAACATAATACATACATGTAACAATCCAGATTGGCCTGTAAAATATAGCAATATAAAATATACAATATATATTGTATCAGATAAGTTCCAAAAAAAAGAAATCAATGGTTTTTATAATGGAACAGCAGCTACTTTATCCTCAATTCAGGGAACAGAATTACCATGTATATGATTGATTTAATAATCCACTTTCAGTTTAACAATTTTAGACAATGAAATTGGCCTTTGACCTACTGACCTATATCCCATAAGGGTCACCCAATATTAGGACTGTAAGCCAAAGTGTTCTTTACAAGCTTTTAGTGGTCAAGGCCACATTTTTTCACTGATGTAAACATTACTATGCCATGCATAATCTCCCTCCATATGGTGCTCTATACACATTCAATGCATCATGAACCTCACTTTTGTACTTTTTGGAGTTATAGCCAGATCTAGATTACTTTGAACAGCCAGAATGACTGACAAATGGACAAATAACATTTTGAGTTACGGCAGGACAGATAGATGGACAATTCAGAAACATCAGGGACATATATTTAACACTGGTTGAAGTTACTTAATTCAAATTACTGACATATACACCCCAATTCATTGGTTTCGCATGGATGACATCAAAATAATTCCCCAGGTGAAGGAAATGCAAAGATAAAATTTGCGTCAAGGCCAGAAAAGCCAAATGTCTTTATTACAAGTTTAACCACTTATAATTGGTCTTTCTCAGTTCTAAAGCAGTCATTTCAATTGTTTTAGTAAAAAAATAAATTTTAAACTCTTATATTGTCTCTAATATTTGCCAATACATACAGACCAAATAGGACTGGTATTCATTTATCACAGAATTGATTTTTTTTATGATGACGTCATAACATGTCCGCTGGAGAAATAGTCCTTAATACATATTTAAAAATTAAATCGCCAGTATGCGTTCAGAGAGCTGTCATTGAATACATTTTTTATTTAGATTTAAAGTAACAAAACATATAGTCTAATGATTTTTTGAAGACCTTAGATGTTTTATGATTTTTACCTTTTTAATCGATTTAAACTAGCAACAGTGTTGCCAATAAATTTTCAGTGCATAAAAGTGACAGATAAAATTAGGCATAATGGTTTGACAGAAGGGAAAAAAAGTTAAATACATGTAGGTCAAACAATTTACACTTAATTAATTAGGCTATAGTAAGCGGTGATTTTATCAAAGAAATAGAATTTCAAACCTTTTCCATATCATATAGTTCAAAAGTACTGATTGGCTTGAAATGGGGACTCAATTATTGTGCATGATCATTGAACTGGAATTCTCCAGGTTGTTGCTTATTTTCAAATGTAGCAAGTTCCCTCGGACATAGATGTCATATCCTATTCTAGAACGCTGATAATCATAATGAAACGATCATCCACAGACAGTAGTCCAACTAATTGTACTAAGCGACAAGATATTGTGCTATGGGCAATATCTCCCCTCTAAGTACAATATAAGTAAACTTCAGTGTGGTGAAATCTGCCCGGGATTTTGAGCGCAAGCTTTCCTAGCATAGAACAAGTTTGAAAAACAAAATTTTCCTAGGCTAGGGAGTTGCTATTTTTATATGGCGCAAGTTGCGACTAATATAGTAACATGCAATGTATATAGAGAGAATGCTTACAATATAGATTTTAATGACAGTATTTGTACACCAATTAATAAGTATGTTTATCAAAACAATCCATGATTATATTTGATTTCTCCACATTATTTTGAAACCTATTAATTATTTATTGGAGATTTTTTTTAATGTTGCAAAAAATATAATTAAAGAATAATAACTCATGTTTAACAGTTTTTCATGTTTTTTTTACTCATTGTCACAGAAAAAGTGTTTGATCACATTCACCATGATTCTAATACATGTAGGGATAATTCTTTTTACAATACCATTGTTTTTTTTCACCAATGTATAATTATATTCGGCGAAATTTGGCCCCATTCCCCTCTAAAAATAGCATGTTTTTTTCCCCCTCAAAGCCAAAATTTCCCCTTTACAGCAGCCCGAATTTGCCTGCAATGAATATCATTTTTTTTGCAACTAACTGCCGAAAACTGTTTTATTTTTTACGCCTGTAACACTGCCTGTTAAGCAAGGTTGTTTACAAATCATTCACAGGTAGGTAAGGGGAGCTACTCCCGGCATCCCAACAAGTTTAACATGCATTGCGTCAGTATTCAAGATCCGTATATCAAGAACAAGAGCACCGCTTAGGCGGGGCATTATATGCCCGAATGTACTTTGGCTGTAGGTTGATTAATGCTTGAGTTATTGAGCGAAAACTGTTTCCAGTTTAAAGGTGATAGTAACCTTGATCTTTGACCTTGTGACCCCAAAATTAATAGGGGTCTTCTACCCAAAAATTGACAATCATCCTATGAAGTTGGAAAACTTTAGGCCAAATGGAACTTAAGTTATGCTCCGGAAACCATTTTCAGTTTTACGGTAATAGTGACCTTGACCCTTAACCTTGTGACCCCAAAATCAATAGGGGTCTTCTACCCAATATGGACAATCATCATATGAAGTTTGAATACTGTGGGCCAAATGGAACTTAAGTTATGCTCCGGAAACCATTTTCAGTTTTATGGTAATAGTGACCTTGACCTTTGACCTTGTGACCCCGAAATCAATAGGGGTCTTCTACCCAATATGGGCAATCATCCTATGAAGTTTGAATACTGTGGGCCAAATGGAACTAAAGTTATGCTCCGGAAACCAAATTGCTAACAGACCCTGTAAACACTCTATCAAAAATATTTTAAACACGAATGGGACATCTATTACAACGATAAAACTGGTTTTTAAACAATTTTTGTTGCAATAGATGTCCCATTCGTGTTTAAATATTAAAATATTTTTGATAGAGTGTTTACAGGGGCGTATCACGTTAGGGGCAGGATCTGACCCCCTGGCGTCTATGGTTGAGGTGTTCCGAGTGAAAACAGCAGCAGTGCATGAAATACCCAATGACACCTTTACAGTAAAGCAGAAAATTTAAAATAAAAAATGATTATGATTATTTTAACCGACTTCCCCATTCATAGGCTTAGTTCAATTTCATATTATTTTTGAAAAATGACTTAGTGTTTTTTTTTCACCAAAATATTCGGCGAAATTCGGCCCCATTCCCCCCTCAAAATAGTATGTTTTTTTTCCCCCTCAAAGCCTAAATTTCCCTTTTATGGCAGCCCGAATTTGCCTGCAATAAATATCATTTTTTTTGCAACTAACTGCCGAAAAATGTTTTATTTAATGCCTGAAAGAGTTACTGTTAAGCAATTAAGGTTGTTTACAAATCGTTCTCTGGTAGGTAAGGGGAGCTACTCCCGGCATGCCAACAAGTTTAACATACGATGCATCAAATTTTAGATCCGTATATCAAGAAAAAGAGACTTATTTTAAACTTGTTGCAAGAGTTGCTCCTCTTTTCCACCGCAGAGAAAACAATATAAAATAAGTAAACAAATAAAATTCCCCCTCCTATTGCATTTTTCCCCCTCCAAGTGGCACCGGCCCCTTTCCCCCAAAAGTGAAAAAAAAACACTGACTTAGTTTTAATCGCTGCATTTTTCACATTAACACCTAAATCTGTTTCATTTCAGAGAGGTCTGTTTCTGGTTTTGACCAAAGGGGTCTGACACACTTGGGTGTGTTCATATAATATTGTGTAATTAACCACAGGAACCCGAAATTCTATCCAAAAAAAAAAAAAAAATAACGATTAAAAAAATCCCATATATATACTATAAAATATACTATAAAAATTATAGTATATATATGGGATCTGTATCTCTGTATCTGTGAGGGTACGTCATAGAGACCAAAATCTGGCTTTAACACTATGGTGAGGGGAGACTCTATATAAAATTTTTGTCCCAATATATTTTCTCAAATTGCTTGTGCAAGTTCACAATATAGTTACACTATATATGAACACACCCAAGTGTGTCGAACCCCTTTGGTTTTGACATATATATACTCGAACCCCATGATACCGGTGACTCCACGGTACCGGTATATTCACAAATCTCGCGATATTTTTGTCAACACCACCTACCGAGTGTTTATATTGACATGCTCCCAGTAATATTGGCTATTTCAAAGTTTTTAAACATTTTCAAGAGTTTCTGAAGGAAATATTTCACATATCCTACCTTATTTTTATTTTACTATCCTATTTTTCCATTGCATAAATTAGTCTCTCTACAAAACACATTTTTTTCCAAGAAAATAAAAAATCACAGGTGCTGACGTCATTCAACCTCCATTACATGTCACTTGACCTTTTGACATCATTTTTGGCGGGAAAAAATTAATCTATGGAAAGCCATTAGTGCATATAAAATAGTTTATGAAAATTAAAAAGTCAGTTTCATTCAGTCTTTTAAGGGAGCCTGTGTAAAGTGCCATATCGATATTTTATCTTCATCATATAGAAATAAAATTGATTCAATGATACAAAAGGACCAGACAATCACAACAACACTAAAATTAAGTGAAGGGGTATTTTTGAATCCAGCCACATGGTATAATATACACCTGTAATTGGGAGGAAAAGGTTCTAAAACAGAGACCCCTTGGGAGTCATAAAAGATGAACAATAAATTATTGAAACACACGTTTTTATGTTGTTTTTAAGCATTTTTTTTTTCAGATATGAATACAAGAATGCTAAAATGATATATTTGCTATTAAAACTGCAATGGCTTTCCATATAAATAACATTTTTACCAGTGCACCGGTAGCATGAAGTCTGTTTAACTACGTCATACAAAATGGTCGACCATTGTTTACATTCGCAATGAGCGAGAATTTCAGAGTAACAGAACTCTGTAATGTAATTTTAAGAGGATTAAATGTTAATGAAGTTGTTTATTCCTTCTTTTTTCAAGTCAGTAAATTTTTATATGAAAAACACCTTGTATAAAATATGTACACCGGTATCGTGGAGACCCGGGCTACAAGATTCTGACCCACATCTAGATAGCTTTGGCATGTCATGAATATATTTTGACTAGAAAAGCAATAGGTCTATACAGAAAATAATGTCACTAATTCTTTGACTGGTAAATCTATGTGCCCCTTTCCAACTTACAATTATGGGCAATAATTTAGATCAATTAAAAAATGCTCTGTTAATAATTTACCTATTTACACCTTAAATTATTTTTTTTGTTTTCTTTTTTTTTAATTTTCAAGACAACTTGCAAAAATTACAACTGCAATTCAAATAACTATATGCAATGCATAATCAAAATTATTATCTTAGCTTAACTGAAACATCGTATAAGAGCTCTTACTTAAAGGCGCCAGCAAAATTGATTCCAATACGTCAACAATAAGGTAAATAGGCTATGTCAACCATTTTTGTCAACGGCTTGCTTGATTAGTTAATATACGAATTAATGCTTTAAAGAACTAGGTGCATAATTTTTTAACCGTTTTCATAGAAGTTTCATTTGGTTACATTATTGTATTAAATATATAGATTCCGTTGATCAACAGGTCTAGTAATGCCCTGATACTCGGACAATTTATTTGTTAACAGACACAACAAATAAGTCATTTTATTTACTGAGTACATTCCCTTTATCAAGAAATCCCCTGATATTCGGACATTTTATTTGTTAAAAGACACAACAAATAAGTAAATGAAATATTGAAATCATTCTATATACTGTATGATTTTAAAAGAATTTTCCTGAGTGGAAGCTGGGACAAAACTATTTTAAGTCACAGCAGGATCTTTCTATTTGAAAGACCCTGGTCACAGGTGGAAGAGGCCCCTGCTGTAGATCGGAAAAAGCCCTGGTAATGTGTAGTTTCTTTCAAATCTATTTGAAAGACCCTGTCTTAACCAATAATTAAGCATTTCAAAATCTAAATTTCTTTACAGCATGGAGCAAAATATTGTAAGGGGGTGGGGTGATGGGGGCTTCAACCTCATAAGCCTAATACGCGTGGAACCATGCCTTCATACCTTAGCGAGCTATTAGATAAGACATTTAAAGATATACTATGCTTATCTTAGAGTAAAATATTTTTATCACAGGAATTAATTGAAATCTATGTAATTCTTTCTAAATATGTGTAATTCTAATAAAAGAATGTACAAATTGTGTGTGGGAAGCTGCATATCCTATTAGAGGTCAAGTAAAGTTGGTCTTTTCTTAAAAAAAAACTGCCAGTTTTTTTTAATGACACTATATATTCTTATTGTCTTCATGCATCTCTAGTGTGTGGAGATTCAAACATAATATATCTACTTTGTGTGTATTTAAAACATGTTTATTCTGTGTTTACAAAGAGACTTGTAACAATTATCAATATTCAAAACTATATAATTTGAGCATAACTTTACTTTTACATCTTTAAAATTATATACATGTATATTTTGTTGTAACTAATTCATATCTCAATATCATATATTACATGTATGTAGTAAATACACGTAAATCATGTGGAATCGTACAGGAAATGTAAATTGTTACTTTTATCTAGGACAAAGATTTAATATTCTAATACATTTCCCCATAGACTATACAACTAATTGACCCATTACCCGATATACACGCTTAACGCCTTTTTCAACCCCCCATTTTTGTTGTCTCAAATGGTGAAAAAATGCCTTTATAGGCCCCCAACACTTGTTTTTGTTTGAGAAATGTTGTTGAAAAAAAGTGACCACTTTTTCGGCGCAGCCCCACAACCAAAAGATACATCAACGGGTTGCCAGAAGGGGATGTGCCCCCTTCTGTTTAGGGGTTTGAGGGGGGCGACAGTCCCTCTCATCGCCAAGAAAATTTTGGACTTGTGAGAGGCTAAAAATGACCCGAGATCAATCGTGTAACGAACGCTGAAAAGCATTTGACTCTAACTTAATCCATTGAGAAGTTGCAGTACATGTACTTTGAAATCAATTTTGATGGAAAAAAA
Organism: Ruditapes philippinarum; assembly: GCF_026571515.1. NCBI lineage: Eukaryota > Metazoa > Mollusca > Bivalvia > Venerida > Veneridae > Ruditapes > Ruditapes philippinarum. The sequence goes on along the minus strand of NW_026855673.1, from coordinate 143,191 downwards.
ATCAACGCAAAATAGTGTTTTTTGGCAATTGTGAGATGCCCCTCGTTGCCTTGGTAACAGGAAATTTAAGCCTGGGCATGTTGTTACAAAGGCAATGGTCCAGTCAACATTTGTACCAAGTTTGATTAGTATTGAAGCAGTTTTTATAGTTTTATAGCAATTTGAACTTGTAACGGGAGACTTTTCAATAAAAACAGCCATTTTTCACAAAACGCTCATGAAGTAATGGGTTAAAAGCATATATATGCCGTGTCATTTATTAATCTTTGCAAACAATAATTTATCATTAAATTTCTAACGTATTTTTTATATATAAATCGGGACACACATTTTAATTAATATGGATTTATATATTCTTACAGTTCGCCAAAGTTTGTCTGCCAATGAAATCGCTTTATTTTGTTTAAATTTTGCCGAAGTATTTTCCATACAGCGCGGTAACTCAACTGTATGCATTAAATTTATACGTTTAATGAGCCGATTTAATGGCTTCCGCCTATTTACATAATGCGTATGCGTGCTCACTATTTGTAACGCTTCTTGTATTTTTAAACATTAAACACGTGCTTAAAGTAGCTGCTTTATGGCTATAATGATGGAAAAGATGTTTTGTTTAAAACTTTGGGATTTTAACGTTCTTTTATGGAGAAATGGCAGGGAATTTGCCCAGAAAGATTAAAAAAATTATCTGTCATCTTTAATAATTATACATATACATAAATCAAGAACTTAAATCAAAATCCAAACAAAAACTGATTGATATATCAGTAATAGTACACCCGATTTTTTAATATGCCCATCACAAATCTTTCACAATAAGTGGCAGTGTTTCTGACATTAATATTGTCAACGTGATAAAAATACATGTATTATTATAATCACCTGCAGCAAAAAAACAGAGTGTTAACATTATCCATATTGCACATGCAGCCATATCATAGTTGAAAAAATATTATATTAATAATAAAATTAAAAATCAATTCAGAAAAAAAATTCGATGTTCCTATATCAATTTTATTTAACAGTTGTTTATTTTGCATACACTTTCCATAGCGACATAGCAATTATATAACTGCTTTACAAATACCTACATGTATGTACATTTGAGGTTGCAACACAATTTTTGTTTTTATCTTAACTTTATTCAAAAGTACACAGTAATTTCCTTGCTTTTATGATAAAACCTCTGGCATTAAAATGGTCAAATGTTATGCGCTACTTAAATGTTATGTGTAGTTATGTGGCAGAGTGGTGTCAATTTTAGATCACAATTTAGGGAGTTAGCACTACAACATAGTTACATACCCTCTTGCATAGTTCGCCAAAGTTTGTCTGACAATAAAATCGCTCTATTTTGTTTAAATGCCGAAATATTTACCATACAGTGCTGTAATTCAACTGTAAGTATTAAATTTATACGTTAAATGAGCTGATTTAATGGATTCCACCAATAACATAATGCACTCGAATAGGCGGGGCTAACTGTAAGTCGGTTAAATGTTATATACAGAGTTTTAAGAAACTAATTTTCTCGCTTCACTTTGTTCTCTCAAAAATTAGTTTCTTAAAACTCTGTATATAATCTATAACCTATACTAAATTACTAATAGTATAAACAGCTCATTAAAGATGTGTATTTTCAAGGACAAAAGGCACCAAGTATATCCAGTAACGCCGGAATGTAAAAATAACGCACGATTCGTGCAATAAGTAACGCAGAATTGTGCAATAAATGGCGGATACCTGACAGGATTTCCAACGCGGTAAGAAAACTGGCCAATATATTTTTTTTTTAACCGAACTGAAAAAAATCAATAGCCGCATACGGCTGCGAAGACATAACTCTTTATCCCTCATCAAGATTATTTCCACGAAATTGTTTACTTTTCAAGATCATTCGTGAAAATGATGGCTTGACCACCGTTTTGAGCGAGATTTTGGCTTTTTGTGGGCTCTTATTAGTACAACAATGCATGTTATTCCGTATAATTTCGATTTTCGGTAGGCATGTGACATAAACCTACTTTCTTGTGATATAGAAAATTGAAAATAAACTGATAAAATGTGATTCAAGCTGTTTTTATGAGGTAACGCCGGAAAATGTGATTTTTCTTATATGGTACAGAATTATTACATAGGTATAACGCCTTTTATCGCCGAATATAATCAAGTTATTTGCGACCTAATAGTCAATGTACTTTCTTCTTAACTTATTTAGAAATATATGATAATTAGATCTTGACAAACTTTCAACATTTTGATTGCAAATTGTAACTTAGTACAATTTGACAATTATTTCCTGAAATAAAATTATTATTTGTGAATATTCTGCTCACGTCTGATCTTGTTAGAAAATAAGAATAATAAACTTAGTTTGCAAATAAATTGAATATGAAAATAAAAGAAAACAATAAAGTGAAGAAGTGTCAGTATATATTTTTTGCCTGAAATAATGCACAAAAAAAGCTTGAAAGTTTCCATATGTCTTTATTGTGTTGGCTGTGATGTGAATCCCAACAAAACAAATATTTGGCTGTAGCAATATGCCTGGTGAACTTCTGTGAAAATAGATTATTTATTTAATTCATTTTTTCTCTTATATAAGGAAGTGACTTGTACTCAAAAGATATTTTACTTAGAAACTATAATGCCCAAAACTTGTAAAAGCATAACCTTATTGTCCTCTGATAAAGTTAAATAAATTATAACCCTTGACGTAAAGATTTACCCAACTCTTAGGGTTTCTTATTATATGTCAACTTGTATGGGAAAAACATATGAACCACGAAGCACTATTCACTTACATCGGCGTTACCTCATAAAAACGACTTGAATAACATTTCATCGGCTTATTTCAATTTTCTATATCACCAGAATTTTAGTAAATATCACTTGCCTACCTAAAATCGAAATTATACGGAATAATATGCATTGTTGCACTTACAAGAGTCGAGAAAATGCCAAAATCTCGATCGCTCAAAACGGTAGTCAAGTCATCATTTTCACGAATGATCTTGAAAAGTAAACAATTTCGTGGAAATAATCTTGATGAGGGATAAAGAGTAATGTCTTTGCAGCCGTATGCAACTATTCATTTTTTTCAATTCGGCTAAATAAAAATATATTGGCCAATTTACTTACCGCTTTGGAAATCCTGTCAGGTATCCGCCATTTACTGCACGTTATTTTCACATTCCGGCGTTACTGGACATTCACGGTGATAGGGAAGACATAAAAAGGCGGGATTTTAATTCGGTTCAGAACAAAATAAAAATCAGGTTAAAAAGAATCAAGTTGTATGTACTTCCGGTTTGCCAACTCCTAACGCAGTTATCTCCCCTTATCAAAAAAAGATTTGAGGAGTTTGCCGGTTTGCAAACAATTCTGACCACTGCAATTTAGTTTCTAATTTATTGTTTTAAGCATCGTTTTGATAATGAATCACTCACCTGTTTAATTTTCTACTGCCTGCGAATTGAAAATAAGTAAAATTTTAAATGTCATGCGATAGGAACAAAATTGTTCCTGAAAGGTACGTTTCGTCCTCAAAACGTTTCGACCCCAGATTATAAATTCCTTTGTACACGTGTAAATGTATGAAAAGTAAGATTTATCTCAAGAATATTGATTACATGTGTATCTTCATAGCTCATATAATAGAATAGAGAAGGACAGAACTTAGAAAAAATGCATGACCAGCAGTCATCGCATTTAGCCGTTTAGGCCTAAAAAAAAAAAATTGTTTTGTTAGGGTAACATGCTCTCAAGGAATAGGTAGGGTAGGTCTGATTTTTTTTTATTCACCAGTATATTGACATTTGCTATTTTGTGCCTCCCGGGTGGCACAAATACATCCCTTCTATGTTTTCAAAGGACATTTAAGGTGTATCAATCTTACGCCATTTTACAAATATTGACGATGTGAACTAAGAGCGGCGATAAAACCTGTACCGTACCGTACCTCAGGAATACGGTATTTTCATCGATTTTTTTTTTTAATTTTTTTATTTTATTTTTTTGGACACGAAAAAAACGGTATGGGTCGGCGTATATTATCAGGTAGGGTTGGGTGACCCGAACAAAACAATTTTTTTTTAGGCCTTAGCACTGGCTGGTGGTCCATGGCCAGTGAAAATTAATTTGGGCCAGTTTAAATTTTAAGAAAATTTCGTATAGTACAATAAATTCAAAACTGGAATTTGGGCCAGTAAATTCAAAATCTTAAATTCAATGTCTGGACCAGTCAGAGCTCAAGCAATAGTTTTCAATAAAGTATGATGAACAATATGTACAACAGCATCCTGATGATATTTTTCAGTTAATAAAATAAATTTTCAGCTCCACTGAGTATAGAATGCTAATGTGAGCTGATGGAAGTAATTTGTGTAAGCTTTGTTCATAATGTCTGTTAATTTTCACTTTTATACAAAAAATCATCATAAAATGATGAAAAAATGGCCTGCCCTTGGGGTAACTTAGTTGACATAAACTTGTTTAGGAAAATACATTGAATTCTTCTTTTATCAAACTGTTATACTTACAGTGATTTTCCTCACTTAATTTGAAAGAGGCCTTAGCCTCTTGATGGGAAAAATTATCACTTAATATCACAAAATTGTTAATTTGGGAAGAAAAAACAGGTTAAAGTTAAGATTTTTGGGAAAACTGCATGATGTTCAAGAAAATTTCAATTTGGAAGAGGCTTTTTATCGGAGTCAGTTATATAAGCAGGAAAATCACTGGCTTAGATATTTGGCATCAGTGTTGCATCTAGGCCCTGCATTGCACGAATTGCGCATATTTTATGCAGATCGCCCAATTTAATGAAGTCAATATGCGCCAAGTCGCGCATTTGACGATCCTTTCAACTTAATTCAGTTTATTTTCATCATATCTTGAACGCTTCAGCTATGTTTGTTTTCACATGCAGTAATGACTATAATATGTACTAAATCCCATGTGGGCCGACTGGGTCATCTCGCATGTTAATTGTAGTATTCGTCAATATTTTATTTGTTCTATTTCCATTGTTGAGCAGACGATAGCTGTCAACAATGTCTAAACGTAAAATAAATGAGTTTTTTTTTTGTATGTCATAGTAAGGTAAGTACATTTTTCAGTTGATTGGGGGACAATGCCCCATAATTTTGCAATTCTAGATGCAACACTGTTGCATGTAGCATTGCCAGGTGGACCTCTATCAAAGTTATATAAATCATGCCCTAGGGTCAAAATTTGCCCTGCCCTGGGGGTCACTTATTTTATGTAATATAGACTTGTCTAGGAAAATTTATATAAAATAGATTGCCTATTGGTCTATAATGGAAGGTTTGTAATACATTAAATGGTAATATTTATAGCTTTAGTATCATACCTAATAACAAATTTATCATTAAAGAATTATGGATGGATTTTGATGGCTAATGTGATATATATCCAGGGTCATTATAGCCCTCTTATTGTTTTTTTTGTGTGTTAACCTATGGCTGTGAAATTGGAAAATTTTATCATATTAGAAAATTCGGAAAAATTTAACAAACCTGTTAAAACATTTTACTTTAAATTTTTTCTCATGGTGACGCATGTGTAATGTTATTTTCATAAATATATAGCCATATTTGCATAGAAAATTATTTTTATTATTTGGAAAAAGGCCATCCTTTGACAACTATTTAATTCAAATGAATATAACTATTTCAGTAAGCCAGTAAAATGAGTACTGCAGAAACATCCAGTATCTCCAACAAAGAAATTGCCGACAGGCAAAAATGTTTAGATTCACTTGGAGAATTTATAGACAAATGTCAGGAAGACATAACATCAATGCTGGACAGTCTTGGCTGGACACCAGAACATTTTATGCAGGTATAGGCATTGTTGTTTGTTGTTTTTATCTGTCATTTTCTGATCATATTCTTGCAAGCTCACTGGATTTAAAGAGTCTTGAAGAACTTATTTAGAATGTTAGTGTGGATAATTATGTACTCGGTCATCCATTTTATAATTAAAAACCAGCTGTCGCCACAGACAGGAATTTCTAGTTCTTGAGAAACTTTTAAGCGGAAACTCTGCAGAGCTTCATCACCGCAGTAAACAGTAATCCTTGAGCTAGATATTATGGTCTGTACAAGCAGCGGTTATAAGATCCTTATAATCTTCATGCATGTGGCATCAGCAATGACCTTGTAAAACTGGTCAAGTTTAACCCACTTTTTCTAGCTGCAAGTTGTTCAACATTCCTTAAAGCAAGAAAAATTTCTTTTGAAACATTATCATCTGATTCATTTTAATAAATGTAGAATGTTGCATCCTTACATAGACTGTCATTCCTCTGTGAGGTTAGCTTAAATAGAATTTGTTTGCCTTTTTTGGGGGGCTTCTAGAGCTAAAAGTAGATTTTTTATGAATGAATGGATTATTTATCACAATTGCTCTGTAGCACCCTTGGATTATCTTCTCTTTAATACAAAAAATGATTATTCTTTTTATCATGCAAAACGTGGCACCAAATTGTTAAAGCAGCATGCCTCCAGATTCATGGTAATTTTCATGAAATTTTTTTAAATGTATAGAGAATTAAAAAATTATCAAATGAACAAAGAAAGTAATTTACACATTAAAAACAGCACTTAATATCTAGGAAAATTGTCAAAAATAGGTCAAAATATGCAAATATAGCCCTTACTGTGTTAGAAACAAAGTAGATATATGGTCATAAATACATATTGTACTGCAAACAATTAGTCATTAATGGCATATTACATGTAAATTACTTCTTGAATTGGGATTATTTTTTTTTTTACTTTTCTTATAATCTTAGTACATTTTTCTCAATGTTGATTTTATTGAAATATTTTGGCTCATCCGAAGGCATGCAGCTTTAAGAGTGTGTTTCTATTTATTAATTAGATATACTAGTGTTATTCATTACAGACTGTTTAAGGTTTAAAGTAAGTAATGATTGGAATAAGTATATATGAATATATAGTACTGTAGGTGTTTTTTCTTTTGTATTTCAGCCAAGAAATCTTTGTGAATGTCCCCACAACAGTGATCATAGGATGCCAAAATCCTCTGTTGAAAAACATTCACATTTGTGTAAAATTGTCAGCCAAGGTTACAGTAAAGAAGATGCTGTAAGTGTAATTGTTTATATTTAATCCTTACTACACTAAATATATAAAATGGACTAAACCAATCATCATTTGTAGGAGAAATTTCAAAAATATTTACTGACTGAATGGCAGAGTGCAGACCATTGTCTGTGCTGGCTGATCTTGGACTGCACTGGTTGCATGGGTAAAATCAGTGCTGCCAGCAAGCTAAGGGTTAAATTCAATTTTTTTTCTGTTTTAGTTAAAATAATTATGTTTTTAAATTTACTGAATTTATAGAATTACCCTGAAACCAGTGCTTCACATAAATCTTGTGGTATCCATTTTAATGTAAGTTTAAGGTGTTTCAATACGGGTACTAAAATTTTGAATTATAAAATTGATCATACTGACTAGGGATGTAGGGCAGGTCCGTGTACTTATGTTTCGTATAGCTGCCAGTGGTAAAATGGTAAATACTAAGTTGCTTTTATTTTTCAAATGTACAGGAGAAGATAGCACAAGACAGGTCATTTTTCTACAAAGATGCAGCATGTGTCCACCCTGTAAAATTAGGTAAGCTTTTGTGTTAGGAACTGGTTTATTCTATTAACTTATAATACAATATTCATGTATGTTAAATCATATATAGAAATCATTTGTTAATCATTTTTTAAAAATCAACCATAAGAAAGGACAAAAACATAAAAGTACCTTTTTGTGTCGCCTTGAAAAAGGCGACATATAAGGGTTACTTTTGTTGGCGGTGTCAGCGTCGGCGTCCCCTTAAGCTTGTCCGGAGCATAAGTCAGTCATTATAAGTCAGATTGACTTCAAACTTGGTATGCATGCTTCTTATAATGACTCGAAGTGCAGTGCACAAGAACTGTTACTCGACATTTCTTAACTTTTGAGTTATTGCCCTTTGTTAATTTTCATACTTTTTTTTGTCCGGGCCATTTCTCCTAATGTATAAAAGCTATGGACTTGAAACTTCATAGGATGATAGATCTCATTAAGAAGAAGTGCAGTGCACAAGAACCGATACTCTGCATTTCTTATTTTTTGAGTTATTGCATTTTGTTAATTTTCATACTTTATTTTTGTCCAGGCCATTTCTCCTAAAGTATAAAAGCTATAGACATGAAACTTCATAGGATGATGGATCTCATTAAGAAGAAGTGCAGTGCACAAGAACCAGTACTCTGCATTTCTTATTTTTTGAGTTATTGCCCTTTGTTCTTTTCATACTTTAGTTTTGTCCAGGCCATTTCTCCTAAAGTATAAAAGCTATGGACATGAAACTTCATAGGATGATAGATCTCATTAAGAAGAAGTGCAGTGCACAAGAACCGGTACTCTGCATTTCTTATTTTTGAGTTATTACCCTTTGTTAATTTTCATACTTTATTTTTGTCCAGGCCATTTCTCATAAATTTTAAAAGCTATAGACTTGAAACTTCATAGGATGATAGATCTTATTGATAAAAAGTGCAATGCACAGAAACTGCTGCTCTGCTTTTCTTATTTTTTTGAGTTATTGCCCTTTGTTAATTTTCATATTTCATTTTTGTCCTGGCCATTTCCCTAAACTATATTGTTTACAAGGCGACACATCCGACTCACGGAGTTCTAGTTTATAAGGAGTTTTACTTTTGTCAAACTATGTTATAGCACATTTCTGTCAGTCTGTCCGTCTCTTACCTACATTGATGTCTGTTTGATAACTTGTTGAGTTGGTAACTATTATATGTATTTTGTAGGGAAAATGTTTATTGCCAGTAGATGACCCTAGTATTGATTTTGAGGTTATAAGATCAAAGGTCACAGTGAGAAATTACGAAAAATCCTTGTCTGCTTAATAGTTTAAGGAAGGAGCCTAGGTTTGTGAAACTTAGTAGGGATTTTGCCAGTAGAAAACTTCTATTGATTTTGAGGTCATTAGGTCAAGGTCAGAGTGACTTTTAAGTAAAATCCTTGTCTGATTAATAACTTGAGAAGGAACAAGCATACATGGAAAGCTGATGACCCGTATTGATCAGTATATTTGCGCAATGGTGCAATGAACTTTAAATTGCATTAAATTTGGTTCTATACTGGTGGCAAAGGCTTATTACTTAAGGGTTAAAATATGTCATGATTTAAACTGTCTATTTCAGACTTGGACACTTTAAACTCAGTGCTATGGAATCATCATGTACAGAACCATTCAGGTACCTTAAATTGTTTTTATTATTACATGTACTTAATACTGTTACGTGAAAGCTTTTTACAAAATTAAGAATGTAACTTATTAGTTGTATTTGAACAAACCATTAAAGTGCTTGCCATTCTTTGCTGAAGCTACTGATTCCGCAATTTGTTACATGTGAAATATAATACTCCCCTTGCATGCAGAGTACCAGTTACTTTTTCAATGTAAACCATTGTTTAAAATCTTGAAATAAGCTGTTTGAAGTGTGCGCTAGTATTCCTACACATAAATAAGCTAAATAGTTTTTAAGTGAATAATTAGTTATGGTTTACGGTTGTTTTAATTATTGTAATACTTCAATGTTTGTAATACTTAAATGTTCATGTTATTTAAGATTGTTTTTCTATGGTATTAATGTAGTTTCTGATAGAATTTTTATATTCCTGTGGATTATTTTGTATGTGTGGCATTATTTGAGTATTTAATGGCTTTATTTCATTATTCTATGACACTATTTCAATATTTTATAACATTATTTCAGTATTTTATGGTTACAAGAAGGTGCCACAGACAGGCGAGGAGGAGCAGGTATTGATGAGTAGGGAGGACAGGTTAGGAATAGCAGAGTATGTTATAAAGAGAGCTAAGGAAGCAAATAGACTGAAGGAACTAGGACAGGACGAGCTTCTTGTGTCAGAGAACCTGGCCGATCTCATTAAAAAAGGTTTGTTTGTTTAATTTGATGAGCTTTAAATGAACTCCACTGAAGGTCTTAAACCATAGGGGAATGGAAAAATGTTTTTTCGAAATTTTTTATATCGTTTGATGAAGGTTTGGACTTATTAAATAAGGTTTTGATCATTTGCTCATCTCCGTTTTTTCAGAATAATCATTTTGCTTGTGCAAAATGACTCATATCTGGCTTAGAATTGCTCACAGAAAAAAAATAATTCTGAACACTATTGAATGGTAATGTTGGTTTAAATAGATTTTACTTTTTTGAGGACTTTTACTAAATTTTGTTCTTGTATAAAATTAGATTATCATTATGAAATTAGTGTTATAAATTTAGAGTTGAAAAATTGAAACTTTAATCTGTATAGAAGAAAATGGGAAGAAAATGTGTATGAATATATTTTGTATCAGATAATGAGGAAAGAAAATTAGATCCATTTGAAGAGATGGCAGCTCTGCGTGATTACAGGAGGCGAAGGCAAACATATAGAGCTAAAAATGTTCATATCACGAAGAAATCTCACACTGAGGTATGTACATTATGATTATGGTGATAACATATCAAGATGTGTTAGTGTAAATAGCCTTGGCTTTATTGAAAATGGGGAAATGTATTTGTATACTGTGTCAGACCTTTGTTGTCAACATTTTGAAAAAAAACCTGAAACTGTTGGAATGGGGAAAATCATGTCATATTGTGTCTCATTAGAGAAAAAAAATAATGTCTCAACTAGGAATTTCAGATGAATTAAAGCTTCGATGTTGTTGTGTTATATTCTTTGCATAGATTTCTGAAGGAGAAAAGTCAATGCTACAATTCTAACACATAGCAGTCCATTCATGAAATTTTAGCATGGTAACAGTTTACCGTTAAAGATCTATTTTTAGTCTTTTAAGTTGTTGTAAAACAATGTCTAAAATAACCAATTGGGAATATTTGCTAAACAATTGGGAAAACAACACACTTTTGGCGAATACCTCGTTTTACGTCAAGTACAACTTTAAAAAAATACTTAAGAAAAAAAAAGGCTTGTAAAGATTTCCTAAGAAAACAAACAATTGTGTCTAAATGGGAAAAATGTATTTTATAGCTAATTGCTCCATGGATTTTAAGTACAATAGAGCATTTTGTCATAAGATTAAAATTAAAAACATAAGTCTGAAAAACTGTTCCTTGGGTTAGGTGAAATTTCCTTTTCACAATTGGTCTCAGACATTGAGTTTAATGGCCAATAATTTTTCCCTGCTGGGTCGGAAATTATATAAAATAAGTTTATTAATCTCACTTGTGGAAAAATTGATGTTTACTGGTTAGTTATCCAGGAAAGCCAGTTAGGTGAACCGACTGTCGAGATATAATCAAACATATATAATAGTCGGCATAACAACCAAGCAAAACAAAACAAACATTATTGAATAAAAGATATAGTATTCTTAATGTAATAAAAGTTTGTGCTGGTGTAATATTGTAGATAACACGTGAAGTAATCAACAATCAAATGGAGATGTACACACAGTCGCTCAAGGATGAAATGGGACATTCTCAAATGTAAGTGTTTTGTTCCTGTATTTTTAGCTCACCTGTCACAAAGTGACAGGGTGAGCTTTTGTGATCGCTTTTCTTCCGGCGTCCGTCCGTCCGGCGTCCGTCCGTAAACTTTTACTTTAAATGACATCTCCTCATAAACCACTAAGCCAATTTCATCCAAACTTCACAGGAATGTTCCTTTGGTGGTCACCTTTAAAAATTGTTCAAAGAATTTAATTCCATGCAGAACTCTGGTTGCCATGGCAACCAAAAGAAAAAACTTTAAATATCTTCTTTTAAAAATCCAAAGAGCTAGAGCTTAGATATTTGGCATGAAACATCTTCTAGTGAATGTCTACCAAGTTTGTTCAAATAAAAGCCCTGGGGTCAAAATTGGCCCTGTCCCAGGGGGTCATAGATTTTCCCTATATGCATATAGTAAAAACTTAAAAAATCTTCTTTTAAAGAACCCAAAGAGCTAGAGCTAAGATATTTAGCATGAAACATCTTCTAATGAGTGTCTACCAAGTTTGTTCAAATAAAAGCCCTGGGGTCAAAATTGGCCCCGCCCCAGGGGGTCATTGATTTTCCCTATATGCATAAAGTAAAAAAACTTAAAAAATCTTCTTTTAAAGAACTCAAAGAGCTAGAGCTAAGATATTTAGCATGAAACATGTTCTAATGGGTGTCTACCAAGTTTGTTCAAATAAAAGCCCTGGGGTCAAAACTGGCCCCGCCCCAGGGGGTCATTGATTTTCCCTATATGCATATAGTAAAAACTTAAAAAATCTTCTTTTAAAGAACTCAAAGAGCTAGAGCTAAGATATTTAGCATGAAACATGTTCTAATGGGTGTCTACCAAGTATGTTCAAATAAAAGCCCTGGGGTCAACACTGGCCCGCCCCGAGGGTGTCATTGTTTTTAACTATATGTGTATAGTAAAAACTTTAAATATCTTCTTTTAAAAATCCAAAGAGCTAGAGCTTAGATATTTGGCATGAAACATCTTCTAGTGAATGTCTACCAAGTTTGTTCAAATAAAAGCCAGGGGGTCAAAACTGGCCCTGCCCCAGGGGTGTCATTGTTTTTAACTATATGTGTATAGTAAAAACTTAAAAAATCTTCTTTTAAAAAACCCAATGAGCTAGAACTTAGATGTTTAGCATGAAACATCTTCTTATGGGTGTCTTCTACCAAGTCTTGTTCAAATAAAAGCCCTTGGGTAAAATTGGCCCGGGGGGGGGGGGGGGGCTATATACAGGTGAGCGACCTCAAGGGCCATCATGGCCCTCTTGTTTATTAACCAGGTTTTTCAATTTTGAAAATCCTGGTTATTAAGAATTGGGGTATGGCGGGCGGATGGGCGGGCGTCAAATGAAATTGTGTCCGCTCTGTAACTCTTCAACCTTTGAAGAATTTTGATGAAACTTCAGACAAATGTTTACCACATCAAGATGACGTGCAGAACGCATGTTCCGCATGGCTGGCTCCAAGGTCAAGGTCACAGTGACATTAACATTGAAATCCTGTCCGCTCTGTAACTCTTCAACCCTTTGAAGAATTTTGCTGAAACTTCAGACAAATGTTTACCACATCAAGATGACGTGCAGAACGCATGTTCCGCATGGCTGGCTCCAAGGTCAAGGTCACAGTGACATTAACATTGAAAATCCTGTCCGCGGGCGTCAAATGAAAATTGTGTCCGCTCTGTAACTCTTCAACCCTTTGAAGAATTTAGATGAAACTTCAGACAAATGTTTACCACATCAAGATGACGTGGCAGAAACGCATGTTCCGCATGGCTGGCTCCAAGGTCAAGGTCACAGTGACATTAACATTGAAAAATCCTGTTTACATGATTTTAACTTGATTTGGCAGTCAAAGGTCATATCATCTTTGGAGGTAATTTAAAAAAGATATGATATATTATTTCATGTCTACTTTGTAACTTGTTTTTCATTATACAGAATTATCAATATAATTATAGTGAACAAATTCTTCTGTGCTGAACTCGTCCTACATTTCTCAACGGATTTTGTTCAAACTTTCACAGAAGCTTTGTCATCAAGCACCCTGGCACATATTGTCGGGGTTTTTGTGATTGGATAGTTTTTTGACCTAATTATGGCCCTTTTTTTTTTCCTTATACATAATATTATAGTGAACACTTCTTCAGTGGCAATTCCTCCTACATTATTCATGTTTTACATTGCACATAGTTACATTGTTTGTTGCTTGTATTTGTATTTCAAATACAACATATTTATCTACAATGGTGATAATTGAAAACCTGGTTTCATGGCATTGCCATGTTTCTTGTTATATGTGTGTAGTAAAAACTTAACATTATGAAACATCTTCTAATGGGTGTCTTCCAAGTTTGCTCAAATAAAAGCCCTGGGGTTTAAACCGGCCCTGCTCCGGGGGCCTATATACAGGTGAGCGACCTCAGGGCCATCATGGCCCTCTTGTTTGTATTTTTATGAGTTTTGGATATACTTTGCAATTTCGGAACAATGTATGTCAAGAATGTAGGTAATATCATATGCATCAAGTAAACCTTATAAAATGTCTACTGGAAACAGTGCCTCCCTCGTTACTGGGTTTGAATCCTATCAGGGACTATGGTTTGATTCTTTTATATGAGGAAGATAATCCAGCTAGCTTATGGAAGCTGGTTGGTTTGTCCCAGGTGCCCACTTATACCTGAAATAATGATCATATGGGTATTTTAGGTCGTCCTTCACCTGTAAAGTTGTGAAGTCCCTATATATGATCTTGACCATATGGATGTGACTTAAATTAAACAAAGCAAAAATATTTCATTCTCAATATTTGATTATTGTCGTTCATAATACAAAAATTAGCTTATTGAACTAAACCATTTGGATAAGTAAATTTACAGGGAAAATTTATATCTTTATAGGTTAGATGACCAGGCTGAAACAGATTCTAGAAGAATAAAAACAGAAGACAGTACTGGAGAGAAAGATAGAGATGATAGGTCTAGACATAGAGATAGTAGAAGATATGATAGAAGTAGATCCAGAAGTAGAGATAGATCATACAGGTAAAGAATTGTTGGTTTGTTTAACTTATTTGTTTTTTAGCTCAACTGTTATATTTATATAATAGGGAGTGCCAAACACTCATTCAAGTGTCAGCGTCACACTTATGGTTAAGTTTTTCCAACCACATCACGTATTTCCTATATCCTTTGGGGTGCTTTGAAACTTCCAATCAACAAACCTTTTTTTTGTTTTCAAATTTACTTACTCCAATGGCAATTAAGTAAAAAAAAATAAGAATGACTTTGTGTCAAACTTACTTGCCTAGTGGTTCTTCCATTACAGTTTCACCAGCAGTGTACTTGACCAAATATAATTCAGTATTGTACAGTATAATAATATGTAACTACCCTTTCTGCCAGTATCTAACTTTAAGAAAGAAGGAATATTTTACAAGGAGAAATTCAGATGAAGCCAAAATCATTGTTAACAGATATTTCAAGTCCTCTCGGAACCCTGAATGAAATTTGGCCAAACCGAAGTTCTGCATCTTATTATAAAATGTGTATTCCAGGTCCTCGAGGAGGAGTAGGTCTAGGAGTAGGGATAGAAGCAGCAAATATAGCAGAGTAGAGAAAGAGGACCGATTACAGGACAGTAGACGTAGAAGTAGGTCAAGAAGCAGAGAGAGTGGAAAATCTAAATACAAACGTAAAAATAGGTCCCGCAGTAGATCAAATAGCTCTGAAAGGTAAGAAAAAAAGATTTTAATAATATATGTAACTGTTACGGTCTGAAGCTTTAAGAGTAATTGTAATGTTTTGAAATAAAAAACTGAGACTAACATATATATAACACACAGTTTTGTGAGTAACAGTCAAAATATCATCCGAAGGAACATACTAAAGTGTGATATTTTTGCTGTTACTCACAAACCTATGATTTTTACTGTGACAAAGTAATGTTATCTATGTAACAGTACAAAAATTTTTATCACATGGTACACTTAAATTCACAATAAGAAATTATTCCCATGGCCTATGGGAAATTAACTTTACAAAAAAAGTGATGGGGGTAACAAAAAAAGATATATTGAAGGGATGTATTATGGTTGCTACTTTTACTTTCTAGTTTTTACAAACCTACCGTATTGATCATACACTATCTAATAAATGTTAATGATATAGTTACAGGTAGTGAATGTTGTAAATAAAATACCTATTTCCATCTTTAGACATTGTGGTTGAGGATTGCCATTTGATAATAAGTTTATATGACTGAAAAATCTTGGCAGTTACTGAGTGCGTAAATGGTTTATATGATTTTGGCGAAGAAATATTTCAGAAAATTACAGATGTACTGTCACATTTCAGGTCCAAGAAACCCAAACATAAAAAACACAAGCATAAACACAAGAAACATAAGAAATCTGACAGGAAAAGTGAGGACAAAGAAAGTGCTGATAAGGGGGACAACTCTGAGAAAACATTGGAGGAAAAGTGAAGTCAATATTGAAAAGGGAGATGATTCGTATCAAGTGAGGACAAAGAAAGTGCTGATAAGGGGGACAACTCTGAGAAAACATTGGAGGAAAAGTGAAGTCAATATTGAAAAGGGAGATAATAAGTATTAATAGTTTGATCAAAAAGTGAGGACAGAGAAAGTGCTGGTAAGGGAAACAACTCTGGGAAAGCATTGGAGGAAAAGTGAGGACAGCTTGAGAGGGGGGATAATTTCATACTAATTATTAACTCTAAAGTAAGTTTTATTTAAATTGAGATGATTAGTATTGAGAGGGAAAGTAAAATGTGATGAAATATTGCAGGAGTTATGTGATGGCCTAGATTCCTATGTCAGAAATTTCTGTTTAGACAGAACTGTGAAACTCCTTGATGAAGCAAAAGTAATATTGCTGATGAAATTTAAGGTGCCATCCACACACATAGTAATAATAAATAAAAGAGCAGAAAGTTAATATCCATCAGGAAAATTGTAAAGTTGTTTTCATTGAACTTCACTTGTGTTAAAATGTGACAAGAAACAAAACAAAAGTATATGAAATATGTTTTGGGGAGTAATTGCAATCTTTTATAAAGGCAGAGAAGGAAAGTTTAAACTAGCCCAATTCCTGAAAAGGACCAAAACAAGTTAAAATCTCACTTTCAGAACTTGTTTTGTCATGATTCTCTACCATCATGCATCAATTATTACCAACTATGGCAATTATTTGTTTTCTTTCTTGATTCAAGTACTTTTTTGCCAAGATGTTCTTAGGTTATATGCTTTGTATTTCATTCTTTTAATTTCATGTTACATGTATATCAGCTTATTCCCTGTTGCAAATATCAGGCAGGGAATATTGAGATGGTGTTGTCTGTTTTGAGAATTGTGAATTTTTGATTTATGACCCTCTGTAAATTTGAAATACAGTAACAGTAGGCCTTTTAGACCCAATCTAGGTATAAAAGGGCAGAGATTTTTCAAAATATTTGATGTAAAATGTTTTGTTTTTTTTACCAATGAAAAAAATTCCTAAATGAAGCTAAATGATTAATTTATCAGTCTAGATAAGAAATTTGAAAATGTATGAAGAAATAGGTTTTTATAATTTCAAAACAATTGATAACAGAAATTCAAATTTAAATTAAGGGGAGTAGTGTGTTATGTAAATAATCATGTGACCACATTGCTTGTGATCATAGCAATTGGATCACATGGAAATCCATGCACATGCAATGAAAACAAACAGAAATAACTGAAAACAAACAGAAATAACTATATACTCTAGTTTGTATTTATCACTCTTGTAAGCATATCAATTTTACAGACACATTATATTCAAGTAATAAATAGTAATTCTCCATTTCCATGGCTAAGGCCACCAACAGTGTCCAGTGTAGGGTTGTCCTGGTAGCTAAGGATACCTTTCCTTTACTAAATTTAAAAAACAATTTAGCATTGTATCCCATTGAATGAAAACGGTGCTTTCATCATTTCTTCCAAGAAGTCGTGCCTTCTTTCTCAGATACTTTCTTTTACGCCAAGCATTTCATCTTTTCATCATTCACCAAAACTTTTTGTATCTGATTTTTCTTGAAATTCTATTTGTTGGTTTTGGCCTTGACCCCTTTCCGATCGATGACTGTTCATTTGCAGTTACACAAGGAGAACAAAAACAGTATTCACACGAATTATCATCTGTATCTGTGGAATCAGAAACAGAAACGTTAGTTTTATCTGCTCTTTGCATTGTACTAGTACAAGTATTAGCTGTCTCTTTGTCCATGTCATCTATATTTCCCGCGACATGTTGTGAGCATCGTCTGTGACCTTATTTCTCTTCTCCAGGTTGCCAATAGACATTTTGGAAAAAAGAGGAAAATTAAACGTGAGGGGTCATGGGGGCCGCGTGCCCCCCCCCCCCCATGCAGACGAAGCCCCCGGAAGCTTCTGGGTTTTCATCCTTTTCAGATGGTCTAAAATGCATTTCCTTTTAGTGCTTTATCAAATATTTTCATTAACTGATATTGTATTACTTTGACTGGCAGTAACAAAGTTAAGGCAAACTTTAATTTCAATGAAATTAATCAGTATCTATAACTGTAATATATACATCTTACCATAATTAATTTGTTTTGAACATAGTCGACATGAAGCTTGTCCAGGAATATTTTTTTTGACGAAATCGTCACCAATGCAGACGGTTGTCTCGGTTGATCCGATATTCACATTTACTGTGTTCTCTAACCATTTCAAATTAAACTTATTTTTAACATTTTTGTCACAGTCTTTGATCTTCGAAGCATTGTTGGAGTTAATTGCTGCCATTATTCATGTAAAAAATATCTTTCTTGCTAATCGGCCAACGTTTTGTTTTGCTTTCTTCAACTCCAGAAAGACGCTACGATTGGTCGGTATATTTAACGCTATCGTTCATTGGCTTACTATAATAGCGACAATAACTGAACATACCCGAAAAGCAGTACGATCTAAATATTTACGGTACGGTCTAAACATTTACAATCGGCGGACAATAGACGGTAGCAAACTCGGCGAAAGAGACCCCCACCCCACAAATTTTCTCCTTGGATTTACATCGTTCTCAAAAGTGGTTCGAGGATCCGCGGAAAATTGGCATCCCTGCTCTTCTCTTGTATTGATGAAAGTGTTGAAAAATCCCAATTATTGTGGTTAAGAAGAGCTTCAATGCTAAGTTTCTGCTATTCAGTGACCAGTAACGACAAAACAAACTTATCCTTTAGATTTATCAAAATCAATGGGGAAAAAAAAATCCTTCCTAAACTGATTTCAGAGAGAGGTCATCTAAAAAATATAGTAGATGCAAAATATGCTATTGTTGGAGGATACAATTGCAGTCATATTTATTGTTTAATATCATTATGTTTATAACCTAATGATATCAACTTTGAAATAAAATCAATTCTTATATTGACTTGTCTCAGAAAATCTACACTAATCAAGGGCGTAGCTTGGCTGAAATTAATGTTACTGGGTTAAGGGGTCATTTAAGGCTCCCTTGCATGTCCAAGTTGATAATAATAATTGATGGAGGTGTAGATAGTAAAACTTGTGCTTCAATTGATCTCCAGAAACCAGTCCAACGCAGGCCTTGTTCACCCCATCAAGCAATATTGCACCTCAACCGAAGATTCTCTTTGCCATTATCTTTTGCTTTTTTCCAGTCTAAAGGGGGATTGAATCGCCCAAAACCCACACATCAGCATCTCTTTGCCGAAGCCTTTTCTCTGCTTCGGCCAGCTTTTCAAATGACCTTACCGCCTCTAGACTGCGCAGGCTATCCATTAGTGCATGTCTGTTGTGCCCCTATGGCAGACCTCTGAATGGGGTGGAAGTTCATCCCCTCTCGAGAGTTCAGTGTCAGGTAGTGCGTTCCCAGTATTTCTAACTGGACTGCGAGTCTACCTTGCAGGCTGTACATCTTTGAGCTGTCCTCTAGGTCTCAAATTATGTTGAGATGGTATTCTGTTATGGCGTCCATAACCACATGGCATTATCTCTAATTATTCTAGTTATTATTTAACTTGTACAATGTATCGTAAGTAAAAGAAAATTGCACACACATTTCGTGCTTTTATAGCCAATTATCTGGTGTTTGTTTACAAAATATGAATTAAATTGTAAAACAGGAACCAGTAGTATTGTACACATATCACAATAAGGTTAGAATTAATCCAAATGCATAGCAACAGCTGACGTAAAAAAACGCTGATTTCTCGAAGAATAAATTGAATTATTAAAAGTTAAAAATAATTACTATTATTTCAATGTCCTTGGTCAATGTTATATATGTATATACATTGCATAAACAGAAGCAAACAAATGACGCTTTCACTTGTCAGCAAATAGAATTGCCAAATGCTGATTTTTTTTTGTTGTGTTTATGTATCTACAACAGCGTCGGCCTGGATCTCCTTGTCTCTTGGATTTGCAAAAGTACTAAGCCAGAGAGGCGACCAGTGGTCATTGTTAAGCACATGAGAATCTTTAGCCTTCCCATGCTGCTGAATGAACGTTCAGGGCTTGTGGAAGAAACTGGCACTGCTAGAAGCAAATGCAAACACCTGTTTTCCATTTGGATAGGATTCTATCAGTATATCCTGCAGCACAGATTCTATAGTGGACGGAGCCTGCAATTAGTGAAAAATTGCGTCATGTCTTCCTGTGTCCGCACTCCTGTATAAAAGTTTCCTGATGTTCCTTTAAATCCTCTTGTACAACATAATTAATTTCAGCAAACTGTCTATTACTAGCTTATCTTATCTTATAACAGCATATTTACCTAAATTTTTCGCATCTACCAAATTGCTTGCTTAACTTGGGTCTATGCATTAATGTACACATTCTGTAAAGTTACGTTTAAAATGGTTGGTAGGGCATCTCTTTTTAGTTGCGGTCTGAAAACTTCGCCACATCCAACACTTCTCAATACTGAAGGACTTTTCTCAAAGGCCGACTCCTCAAAGTGCTTAGAGCAAAGTCTGCTGTACATATTTGGTACATATACACGTCCTTTAAACTTTTCATCACTTCTCCCGAGTCTTTCAGACCCCGTCTTCCTCAATGTCTTATTTGTGGGAAAGGTAAAAAAACTTACTTTATCTCTCCCAGACCGAGTATTACACCCGAAAGCAGCACACACAACCTTGGTGGCTGATCGTCAAAATATCGGAACAAATTATCAGTTCCACGGAAGATTTTTCACAGAATAATGTCACAATATTCACACACACACACACACAAAATGTATAATCCTTGAAGAAAGTGATAAAAATAAACAAATATAAACGAAGAAAACTCCATTACAAAGCAACGAAAAGTGTATGGCATATACGCGCGTTATTATTGTTTAGACAGGAAGTGTTCACTAGTGACGTCACACGGTCAAATCTACAAGGGAGGTGAATAATGTAAGCTGAGCTAGGGGATCCATTTTTTTTCACAAAAGTGCGATTTAAGTTACCAAAAAACGTTTTTCAGTGTGAAACAATGCTATTATCAGATTTTAATAATTCTTTAGAACTTAAATATGACCTTTAAAGCAGGTAAAAGTGACATGCATTTTACATAACATAAATGTTTTATCGACAGGACTGTTTTCCCTAGCAACACATATTCTTTCAAGTCCAAAATCTGATCATCTGTAAACAGTATGATAGTCGTTGTCAGTCCACTAGTTCTGATGATTGATCTTACAAAAGGGTCTTTCTCCGTCACTTTGTTTTCTAAGGTCCGTATCTGGTTCGCAAAATTGTCTTTATGTCCGTTTTCTGTCTTCTTTCTGTCGTTCCCTGTACTGTTTATCTTAAATTTGTCTCATTTCTGTCGGGCCAGTTAACACGTCATATTTTGCTGTCAACTTGTCTAGGATCTTTTGAGGTATAATTTTTCCCCTTGTCTATTACATGTGGCGGTATTCTGGTTTATTCAGCTTCAATGTCTGTCGAGTTTCCATGAGGGCACAGTCTGGGAAAATGACCAACATATTTAACAATAGTACATTTGCTACGGGCACCACTGTCACCAAGCCATGTCACTTTCTTGTTATATGTCTGGTCCTTTTGAGAACTGTATAATACCAATGTGTTCGTCCATGCTCTTTTCTACTTCCTCTAAGTCTAACATGATTTGCATAGAGCGTGCAAAAATAGTCGGACTTCATTTTATCTATGTGTTGACGCCTTAGGTGAGGTGTAAGGCGTTTAAAGTATTCTTTACAGACTGGACATCTGTAAGAATTACGAATCTTTGTCATCTAGGACTTGCCTATCTCTGTCCGTGTCATGCGTCTCTGCTGGTGGATGGAGGACTTGCCTCTCCTCGGGGTTCACTGGATCATAGGGAATCGTTTCATCATCTGAAGGCTCGCTAAACTCAGCCGTAATCGGGTAATCTACCTGCCAAGGTGGACGGAAATTTTCTTTTCTTGGGGGTAATATATATCCTCCCTTTCAGGTTGGGGCTCCAATGGACAATATTCCACTTTCTCCTTAGATTGTTTCTTAAAACAATATAAACCATTTCTGCAGTATGTTTGATTTAAAAGATTCCCTGATAAAATATAATAGGACGTGGGGGATGAACCTTTGCTGGCATCCCAGGCACCACAGTCATCAGGGAAGTTGCTTCTTTTTCCATAATATCAATACACATCGCTGTAAATTACCAGCTTATCATATCTTGTAACAATAATTAACCTAAATTTCTCGCATCTACCAAATCGCTTGCTTATCTTGGGTTATGCATTTGTACTTATTCTGTAAAGTTGTTTAAAGCAGGTAACAGTGACATGCATTTTACATAACATAAATGTTTTATCAACACTTAGGACTGTTTTTCCCTAGCAACACATATTTTTCAAGTTCAAAATCTGTTCATCTGTAAACAGTATGATAGTCGTTGTCCGTCCACTAGTTCTGATGATTGATCTTACAGAAGGGTCTTTCTCCATCACTTTGTTTTCTAAGGTCTGTATCTGGTCCGCATATTTGTCTTTATGTCCCTCTTCTGTCTTTTCTTTCTGTCATTCCCTGTACTGTTAATCGTAAATTTGTCTCAATTATGTCGGGCCAGTTAACACGTCCTATTTTGCTGTCAATTTGTCTAGGATCTTGTGAGGTTTCATTTTTCCCGTCAATTCTTTAATCTCGTCCATTACATGTGGTGGTATTCTGGTATATTCAGCTTCACTGTCTGTCGAGTTTCCATGAGGGCACAGTCTGGGAAAATGACCAACATATTCGACAATAGCACAATTGCTACGGGCACCACGGACACCAAGCCATGTCACTTTCTTTTTATATGTCTGG
Source organism: Ruditapes philippinarum (assembly GCF_026571515.1). Taxonomy (NCBI): domain Eukaryota; kingdom Metazoa; phylum Mollusca; class Bivalvia; order Venerida; family Veneridae; genus Ruditapes; species Ruditapes philippinarum. Next base: position 120,284 of record NW_026855673.1, on the reverse strand, counting down.
TCCTTTTTGAGAACTGTATAATACCTATGTATATGTATGATATTCTCCTTTTCAGGTTGGGGCTCCAACGGACAATATCCCACTTTCCCCTTAGATTGTTTCTTAAAACAATATAAACCATTTCTGCAGTATGTTTGATTTAAAAGATTCCCTGATAAAATATAATAGGACATTAAGGATGAACCTTTGCTGGCATCCCAGGCACCACAGTCATCAGGGAAGTTGCTTCTTTTTCTCTTTAAATAAAGTCTTTATTATTATTATTATTATTTCCATAATATCTATACACATCGCTGTAAATTACCAGCTTATCATATCTAATAACAACATATTAACCTAAATTTCTCGCATCTACCAAATTGCTTGCTTATCTTGGGTTATGCATTTGTACACATTCTGTAAAGTTGTTTAAAGCAGGTAACAGTGACATGCATTTTACATAACATAAATGTTTTATCGACACTTAGGACTGTTTTTCCCGAGCAACACATTTTCTTCAAGTCCAAAATCTGTTCATCTGTAAACAGTATGATAGTCGTTGTCTGTCCACGAGTTCTGATGATTGATCTTACAAAAGGGTCTTTCTCCATCACTTTGTTTTCTAAGGTCTGTATTCTGGTCCGCAAAATTGTCTTTATGTCCCTCTTCTGTCTTTTCTTTCTGTCATTCCCTGTACTGTTTATCATAAATTTGTCTCAATTCTGTCAGGCCAGTTAACACGTCCTATTTTGCTGTCACTTTGTCTAGGATCTTGTGAGGTATCATTTTTTCCCATCAATTCTTTTGGTATTCTGGTATATTCAGCTTCATTGTCTGTCGAGTTTCCATGAGGGCACAGTCCGGGAAAATAACCAACATATTCAACAATAGCACAATTGCTACGGGCACCACCGTCACCAAGCCATGTCACTTTCTTTTTATAAGTCTGGTCCTATTTGAGAACTGTATAATAGCTATGTATATGTATGATATCCTACTTTTCAGATTGGGGCTCAAACGGACAATATTCGACTTTCCCTTAAATTGTTTCTTAAAACAATATAAACCATTTATGCTGTATGTTTGTCAAGATTCCCTGATAAAATATAATAGGACATTGGGGATGAACCTTTGCTGGCATCCCAGGCACCACAGTCATCAGGGAAGTTGCTTCTTTTTCCATGTTTCTATGCCTAGCGGCTTGGGTTATATTTACAAACAACCATTTATATAGGGCCGTATAACCTGTTAAAAATCTTTATAAGTAATAATATAAACGTCATGATTATCCAATGAAAAGCGACGTAACGAACATGCAATATTATAATTGTTGTTATAATGTAGAACGTCTTTAGCTATATGATATGTTTTAAATTTATATTATTCTTGAAAAATCAAAAGCGATTTTATTTACAAAAATCTTTTTATAAATCATTGATATATATCATTTATAAAAAAAATGTAAGAAAAAAACTTGAAAACTTTATTTATAACAAAGTTACAGGTCGATTCCGGTTCCGGTCGCTTCCGTTAAGTCGTGTTACTGGTCATCATGCACCGAAAAATCGACCTGTCTATCAAAAATTTCAAGCGCTTGACACAAAATGGCCTCCCTGTCTTCTCTGAGATAACTAGTCTATTCTTCCTTCATGGATGGAAAAGGGTGAAAGACTTTAGATATTTGATATCTCAGTTCGATTTGAAGGCTTGTAAGAAATAATTAGGACAAATAGATCAAAACCAACACAAATTTAGATATTAATACATGTTATTGCTTTATTTAGACTAAGCTTCGTCAGTTGAAACGTAATATTACAATAAGATAAAAAGACTATTACTTTTTTATACAATAAAACATGTGCATATGTATGTATAAACGTAAATTTTACATAGCATAATTATATAATTTAAGAATTTATTAGAAATTCCATTAATTTAATGATCCTAAATATGTAAATTAATTCAAAATTATAAAAATATATTAATATTGAGCTTTGTCACAGTGTTAGCTGTCTTCCTGGTATTGGCTTGCAGTGTTTTAAACTTTCCTTCTTGCTGTTATTGGGTGAGGGAAGGCCATGATGAGACACAAACATCATGATGTGCATGTGTGCTGGTAAGTTTGTAGTTTCCAATGTTTGGGACTGTTCGCTTTCTTTTTTACCTTCTGCTTACCACTTTGTCCTACTACTTTTTCCTACCATGTCTCAACAAACTCGGGCATTTAGCTTATCTTACTAGAGGTGTGGTTCGCACTTTCTGTATTATTGCTGGTCTTGTTATGCGGAACTTTATTCCTTCTGCATGGGATTACCACATGTCCTTTTATAAGTGGTACTAACTTCTCTGTTAAGTACTTCTTGTAGTTTTTCACTTTTCCAATGTCAAAATTAGTAACAATCTGAGTGATGTTTTCTGATCTACTTGAATGTAGAGGTATCGTCATCATGACTTATGACCAATATGACAGTGTGTTGTATTTTGGAGTTCTTTCAGTTGATAAAGCCACCTCTGTCCTTCATATACATAATTATGTATTTCATGTTGTTATTTTGATGTTAGGTGCAAAACACAAGTGGTGTTGGGCAGGTAGTTTACCCTATAGAAGCTATGCATGCACTTTCCTCATCTGACCCTATGACCAGCATTTTCTTCTCAGCGTGTGTCAATTCATCTTCAATTTGGTGCAGGAATGCATTGGATGCTTTAGTTGTTGATGATGAATAGCAAACATATAGGAGATAACATGTAGTTATTATAGAAGATAATCAAATTTTTTATAATGAAAATAGATAGATTGACATTTAATGTTCTAAGCCAGGACTTTAGGATGTTTAAACCTAAAAAAATTCCATGTTATACTTACTTGTATTATTTATTTACCACATAAGTATTTAATATCACCTCCCCAGCTTTGCATGTGCAGTGAGGCACTAACAACAAATCCCTGATTTTTGTTCATGTACACCGATGGCTCATGAGGTTTACCCCCAATTTGCTGTGATGGGCTTACTTTCGTTTTCATTATGCATACATTTGAATCTGGTGGTCACTCATAATAAAAGACTTCTTGTACATGCCCACTGTTGAAATAATTATATCCATCCAGGGAGCTGTAGGTCTTAAGTGTATCTGGTGTGTTAAGTCCTGGGAAGTTGATCAAATAGTTGTAAATATCAGGATGCATGTCAGGCCACCTGCTCACGCATCCATTCCAGCTCTTGTTAGTTATGCTGTATAGATCTTGAAGACTTTCTGAGTTAATTTCTAATTTTTCTGTATACCTTTTAAATGCGTTTGAGTCTAAATTAACTAATTGTATTGATATTTTCTTTGCAATATATATTTTGACAGCCATTTTGACTTTTTGCTAACCAAATCTCTGTGCATGTTCGTGACATCGAAATAATAAAAATAACATTCAGTTTGCCTATAGACTGTAGTTGTCACAAAGAAATCACCAAAGTTATATGTCTTGCCTGTGTTCAGCACTGTAACAACTTCTTTTTTATGCTCCTGAAGGGCAGCATATTTAAATCGCATTGTCCGTCTGTGCATCCCCACTTCATTCATGTCCGGACTGTAACTTTGTCATGTATTGAAGGATTTTAAAATAACTAGGCATAAAGTCTACCACATCAAGACATTGCATCGCTTCCAAGAATTACGTCCCTCCCTCAAAGGTCAAGGTCACACTACCATTTTGAAGTTTCACATTATCACAATTAGAGTTAATAGGTACACACAATCGTGTCCAGGCTGTAACTTTGTCAAGCATCAAAGGGTTTTAGAATAACTTGGCATAAGTTCAGTGTTTTTTGCCCCTTTCTTTAATTGAACATACTGCACAAAATCATGATACCTTGTCATGTCCTAGTAGTGCCAGTTCTTGATCTGCAGTATTCACATTTGGTTTATTTATTTGATTTTCATTATAATTATAATTCTTCAATTGCTTCTTATAGTGTTGCTTTTTGAAATCGCCATCTTCTTTTTTCCAACTCTTTTTTACTATGTGCATCTTAGTATAGTGAGAAAGTTTTTTTTGTTTTTTTTCAAGGTGTCAGTAACTTTAGGCTTTGTTTTAATATACACATAGTTCCTAAACTTGAAATTTCGTATTCCTATGCATTTGAGGGTCGGTATATTTAGCCACATACTCAAACTGCCACATTTTCATCAATATAATTAAATTCTTCTGGAATATTGCTGAAGTATCGTTAAAATATCAATGAACAATAATAATAAATGTGTACCTGGATTTCCTTCAGAGGTGCTGTTCGTACAGCACTATAATTGTAGAATCTGCTCAATTATCTTCTTAAATTTGACCAGATATCTTATACCAGAAGCAGCCTGTGCAGCAGCTAGGGCCAAGTGATGAGCTACACAATGGTTAGAAATAAGATGTTGGACTATTAAGTCTTAAGTTACATGCTGACTCCACCTTTTCTTCCAATCTTTACTGCAGCACCATCACTTCCAGATGCACAAAGTTTGTGAAAGGGGAATTGGTTCTTGTGTAGGAATGCGAGGATAGCATCCTTGATTGTGTCATCTTTACCATTGGGAATACCGACTGTCTCTGAAAACACAGTTTTACTTTTTCCATCGTTGATGTACCTTACATACAGAAGTAATTGACATGTGACACATCTGTAGTTTCATCTACCATGATGCTGTAATACACAGAATTTTGAATCTCTTCTCTTATTGGCTCACATATTGTCTCCCCAAATACTCAATGTATTTGTAAACATTGTCTATTAAACAGGATAATTCTTTTCATCTTCTTTGACAGTTTCCGGGTTCTTATAGCCCTTTTTCTCATTCCACAGCTGATTTGAATAATATGGAACATGTATCAATGTTAACTTAATTCTTGATAGGACATCTTTCTTTAATTGTTTTCAAATAATCACAGAATAATTTGATTAACTTGTCTGTTGGTTTCTTCAGCTGAATGAACTTTTACCTTTACTTGTAAAGTGGCAAGTCCCGAGCCAAACATACAAGCTAATGAATCTGTGGAACTTTAGCAAAGAGGTAATTTTTTTCAACTGTAAGAAAGTCAACAGCATTGGTAGAGCTAAAACCACTCCTACCTTACCACAATATTTTATTTTCTATTCTATCTGCTGGGTCACCAGCCTGACGGAGGTATCTCCCTTTGCTATCTGTAATTATAACTCAAGGTTTCCATTATAAATTTGCAGAACGTTTAGCTTCTTGTACTAAGCATTGTTCTTTTGGAGCCGTTTGTAACTCATTTGATTTTATTATCTCTAAAATATCTCTATTAATCAGCAAAGGTTGTGAAGAACATCAGGCTGGCTTGGAACCACAGAGTTTTGACTGTAACAGCACTAAAAACCACATGCGCGCAAGAAGGTGACTTGACCCAAGAGAAGAACTAAAGATTTGTAGTTGAAGCTTTAATTATCGCATCTTCATCTAATCTATCTATGTCAAAACTGAAATAAGAGACAAAATAATGTTTGAGCGTTAATTCTTAACCCTTAGATTCAAATGTTTATCAACTGAAAGTGTTACAATATAAAGTCATGTCTGAAAATTGAACCATCAGAAAATAGATCAACTTGTTTACTGTCACAAAAATCAGTAAAATTTGATTGGTTTTGAGTACGATGGAAAAACAGTTAAAAAACTAGTTATATACTATTAATTACCTCTTTGGGTTGACCGAGATGCATGTCACCAAGAAAATGCAGAAAATCTTTGCAAATAAGAATTGCAATGCAGCATGCAAGATTGCCCAAAACCAGGCTACAACAAGGGACGTAACTTTTCTAAGTCGCAACAATTATCTGAAGAAGCCGGAACAAGCAAAAACACCCCAGCTTTGTATTTGTTAAATAACTACTGTAACACTGTGTCTCCACGACTTTCTAGTCATGAACCATTATTATCCATCTTTCTCTTTGTCTTACTCATATTTATTATTTAAACTAAAGGTAACATGGCGTAACCATGCACAATTAAAGTTTATACTTGAAATACATGTAGTGAAAATTATTTCTTGTGTACATTTTTATTGCCGTCATAGCTTTTGAAATATCCATTTGCTAAAACATTTATTAAGCATTCTTAAAAAAAAAATATTGGTGATAATTACTTTTAGTTGTATACGATACGGGGCTACAGAGGTCTAAAGAAAATTAATATGTCACACGTTTAATATTGGACGTTTCCATTGGTTGAGCGCACCCAGTCGCTGACACAGATTTACAGGTAGAGCGTGACAGCACATGCCTTGTCTTTGACGGATTATTCAACTGTTTCTTTGAAAATTAAGGGTTGTCGGGGAAATAAGGGGTTGACACAATTATAACTCAGTGCAGTAAGGCATGTGGCACGCGACATGCTTTAATACCCTGGCTAGAACCCTGTATCCTATTGCTTTTTAAATGTTGCTTCAGCAGTTAAACACTTCATTGAACAACGTATTGTATTTCCTCTAAACTTACAGGATATCCTCAAGTTTGTTAACAATTTGTTTCGTATTCATGAATGTTCGTAAAGGACCTGGTTAGAAGGCTGGTATTTCACCATTCTCAATATCCGTTTCCCGTTGTACTGTCCTTTTCAGAACTATCAGAGTTGTAACCCATCCAATGAAGCAATATTACCTTCTTTCTAACAGTGCATTTTCCTATTTCTTTTTCTTCAATGTCTAGACTGTAAGCATGTTGTGATACACTCGGCGATGTTATATAACCTACCTTACTGACAGAACATTCTCCTTGAATTCCTTTTGAAGTTTTAACAAGTAATATAGAAGTTGGCTTTTATGTAATTGATTTTCATTTTGTATTCTTATTAAATCCTGTTCATCCTTTTTTTATTTGGTTTTCAAGTCTTTGGTTATCAAGCTTTAAATTTTTTAGGGTTTGCTCGTCTATTTGTTCTTTTACTGTTTTCTTCCTTTTACTTGGCTGTGTCGGTTTGTGCTGTTCTGTCAATGTTGCTACAATAAATGTATTCATCAGGGGTTAAAGTGAATGTAAGTTGTATTACTTAAGAAAATAATTTTAAAAAAGTCATTAGCTACTACCAAATGGCAAAAATTAAATGGTCTTCACAAACCCTTCTGTATCAATAAAATTATTTAGTGACTTTACCTTTATCTTTCTATTTATGCACTTTAATTTCAAAATTATCAAAAAATGATTTGAAAACATAAAACAAAAACTTACAATTACTTGTATTTTGTGACATGCCAACAGCAGTAATGGTTGCTGTACAGCATGATGCTGTAAAGTAAAGTAAAATATCTTAAGAACATAGCTAAAATGCATTCTTTTTTTTATCAAGACTCTGAGCTAGCTCTTGCAGTCCTTTGTTTATTTGGGGATTGATGAAGTTTCCAAGGGATTTTGGTACTAGCTGAATTTGTTGGTGGAGTTATTTCCTTTGAAATAGCACTGCATATATACTCATTCTTGTATCCATGATGGATTTCTTTTTTCGTTGATAAGGATTCAGTTTTGATTTGTTTTGCTCTTTTTCTCTCCTTGTCTTTCCGTTTGATCCAGATCTTCTTGGACGCCGAAAGCTTTGCCCTGTATTTGGTTTTTATGCCCCCCAAAGTGGGGAGCATATAGGGTTGCACTTGTCTGTCCGTCCGTCTGTCCCGAAATCTTGTGAACGCAACTCCTCTTAAACCGGATGGCAGATTTTGCTTAAACTTCCAGGGATGAACAACCTTAATGTGTAGATGGTAGTAAAGGAAGGAATTTTCGCTGCGACCAAATTTAACAGAATTATGGCCCTTTGTTGATTTTTTCACTATATACTAAGTAGAAATTTTGTGAACGCAACTCCTCTTAAACCGGATGGCAGATTTTGCTTAAACTTCCAGGGATGAACAACCTTAATGTGTAGATGGTAGTAAAGGAAGGAATTTTTGATGCAACCAAATTTAACAGAATTATGGCCCTTTGTTAATTTTTTCACTATATACCATATATATGTTGTCAGTGGGGGCATCCGTGTCCTTTGCAACATGCCACTTCTCTCGCTGACTTAAGTAACAGTTAACACTTGTGAAATCTGCCTTATGTAAGTGTTTATATTAAAAAGAGAGATTACAATGTACTTATTATTTATTCATTTGACAAGAGCATAGATCTTTGCCATGTATCAGTATAGATATTACTAATTGAAATAAAACATGTTAAAAAATCTGTTTAAAAATTATTTTTAGATTTCTTTAAATTTTAGTTACATTTGGGCGTATATTGCCACGCCTATGGGGTTCATATTATAGAATCGCCCGTCTGAAGTTTGCATCAAATATACTGCAAAAAACAAATTTTGCAGTTCACTGGCCCAAGTCGTTTTCTACACAGTTATCAAGGACCTTTTAAGGTTTGTGTAAGGCTAAGTAAGCTTTTGGGTCTTTTTTTAAGACTATTGCTGAAATTAAGGCCTGTATGAACCATGTGTATCTTACAGCTGGGGATATCAATTCAATGAATTTGCTTATTTTGATTTTGTTGAAAAAAAAATGTTTTTGTTACCACATTGACATCGTACCAATTAAATGAAATTATGTGATAATTAAAATTGAAAACAAACATCAGTATCTTTGTTGACTTTTTATTTGATCAGCCAGTTGTTTTGTTCATAGTGTTTGTGAACAGATCTAAGAATAAATTGTCATATTAAATCAGTACCAGTATGCAGAAATAACTGTATATATACCAATGCAAATTGAACATTTTCAAAAAATACCAGTACACATAGATAAAATCCATATATACCAATGCACATTGAATATTTTCAATATATACCAGTACACACAGATAAAATCCATATATACCAATGCACATTGAATATTTTCAATATATACCAGTACACATAGATAAAATCCATATATACCAATGCACTTTGAACATTTTCAATGCATACCAGTGCATATAGACAAAATCAATATATACCAATGCAAATTGAATATTTTCAATATATATACCATTACTTATTGAAAAGAAAAAAACTTGATATATACCAATACATATATTAACATTTTCAACATATACCAGTACATAGACAGGAAAATCATATATATCAGAAAAAAGAAAAGATAAATGAGTACCAGTACATATAGAAAAAATTAATATACCAATCTTGATAGAAAAATTTCAATGATTTCTACAATTTCAATGATTTCTTATATATATATATATAGGATATAGGATATCTGAATTGTACAGTCACCAGCTATACATATTAGGGTATCTTACCAAGTTTAAATGGTAATATATTATATGAATGTTACATAATAATCTAGAAAAGGCATATAACAGAATAAGGTTGTAAATATTAAGCAGTTAGCAGAGACTAAAAACCTTGTGCAAAAATAAATCAGATTATTTTTTTTCAAACTGCTGTTAATTTGTGACGAATCCAAGTTTTAAATATGGAACATTGTGCACTTGACAGTAAAGCTTTGTGCTGTGTATTAAATGACATTTAATGCTGGACTTTGGTAAGATACCCTAAACTGCTTATAAGACTGATGTTCAATACAAGGTTAGTGATTACTTTTTTAAACGATCTAAAATTGCCTAGTTACGCTTTCAGGTCTATAAATGCCTAAATTTTGAAATTTTAGAAAAGGGAATAAAATTTACAAGTATTTTTTTGTGTACACTCATTCATATAAAATACTTTTGAGTCTTTTTTAAAAGTCCATTTTTGTTTCCTGTATACAAATGTTCTTAACTAGGCAATTTAAGATTCAGTTAAAATATCATTCATCATTCCTTTATACTGACAGTGCAGAAATCAAACAAATTTAAATAATTTTTCTTAATATTGATAATTTCACATGAAATTTTCTCAATAAGAACATGGTTTTGACACGCAGATTAATTTTGAACACATGACGTTACAAAAGGCATCAAATAGCAAGTCGTTGCAGGAATATTTGGCCACATTTAACCTTCATTAATATGAATGACAACATAACATAACACTTAACATACACTGTCCACAGAATATTGTATTTCTCCTCCCTGTAACCCACAGCAGAAAAAAAAATTTTGGTCCATGCGGAAAAGAAATTTCTGTAACATACTATGTAGACATAGTAACATTTAAAAATAAGTTAGAAATGAGTATAATAAAACTTGTCTGAAAATAAAGAAACATTTTTTGGAGTGAAAGTTATAAATAGATTTTACTTTCAGGAAACCTATAATCTCTAAAGTTCCAGACTTGCTGAATTTCTTATTAAATCACTGAACCCCCCAAAAAAGACCATATGCTCAAAATTATGTATTATAAAAAGTTGGAAAAAAATCAATATTGTAAGTAATATGAATATTTTTCATGTACATCTAAAACTCCCATTTCTTAGTTCATTTAATTTACCTTATACTTTATTCCCAGACCCAGACAAGGGACACGCCCTTGTAAATAAAAAAATCTGGATTTATTTTCGTAAGAAAAAGTGGGTGGGGGTTACACAGAGGAGAGTATACAGTTCACATCACAAAAATGCACAATAATTGTGTAGAATATATATACTTATAGAATAATGTAACAACTAACAAATATATATATATATAATATTGAAGCTACAAAGAGAAAGAGTACAAATATATCACGTTAGCAGGCTATAAAATCATACACATAAGACTGTTAAATCAGGGAGTCATACTTCTTCCAGAGGATTGCACATATTTCATCTATAATTTACCCTAAGATCAATACAAATAAACTCAACCCAGCTGTGTCTACAGTAATATAGTCAATTCTATGATAGAGTTTCAATGCATCCAGTGTCATATAGTTGTTGCAATGTCATAACATAACATCAGTGTCATAATGCCATAACAATGTCAACAATGCAACAGTGTCCTACACAATGTAACAGTGTCATAACAGTGCAACAGTGTAACAATGTCATAACAATGCAACAGTGTCAAAATACCATAACAGTGTAACAGTATCAAAACAATATAACTGTGTCATAATGCTGTAACAGTGTCATAACAATGCAACCAGTGCCATAATGCCATAACAGTGTCATAACAATGCAACAGTGTCTTACAGCAGTAACAGTGTAAAAACAATGGCAATAATGTTATAAAATTGCAGCACTGTCATAACAGTGTCAGAAAACAATGTGACAGTGTCATAATTATGAAACTGTGTCATAGCATTGTTGGGGCATTATGACAATGTAACAGTCCTGTAACAATTCACCAGTGTCAAAACGACACAACAGTATCAGAACAATGTGACAGTGTCTTAATTATGTTATAACACTGAAACAGTGTCAAAACAAGGTCATACTTAAATCGAGCATATACATTTCATTTTAATATAAAAACAATGTTGCAGAGTCTAAACTTGGAATTTTCAAAGAAAAAATTACAAAAGTGTCGTCTTAAACCCTGTATAAATTGATCCATTACTTCAAGGTGAATTTGATAAAAACATGAAAATGAAGGAATTTTCATAAATTCACCATTTAAAAAGAACCTACAAAATAGGCAGTATCATGTTAACAAATAATACAGAAAACATAACAAGGCCATTTATGCTTTATTTCATTAAATACTGTCACAATATGCTTCTTTGAATTGAACATTTTGATTTAGTATAGATATTGATAGTAAATTTAACAAAAATTTTGTGAAAGTGCCATTTTCCGAAGGATAGAAAAAAATGCAATTTAAGCAGTCAATTAATACCTTTGAAAAAAAATTCCTATGATTTTCAAAACTTGACTATATTGTATTTGCCATTATACTGAAAGTTTTAAGTCATCTTGACATAGTAATTCAAGTCCGATTTCAATAAATACAAATGTATAAGAAATCAGAAACTGACACACATGAAATTACGTCAAATCTGAGTTTATGTTCAAGATCACAGTCATTATGCAGAATTTCATTTTTCAATTGTTAAATGTGAAATATGAAGTTAATTGAGTCTACAATAAGGGTATTACACCAAGAAAGGCTTATCAACACTATCTCTGTAATCGAAAGTAACTTTATACATTCAAAATATAGACTATTCTCTCTTAATCCTGACATTCTTTAAATTGGAAAATGGACTTCTTCCTCAACTTAACAGCTTGGCACAGTGCACAAATTGAACCTAACCTTTAATCTACTGGAACCAAAAGTGATTAGCCTTTGTTAACATTATAAACCCAAGCTAGCCTGTATATCCATGCAGTCAGAAAAGGCTTTGTACTTTTTGCATCTTAATTTTTTTGTATTTTAATCCTGAAATCCCTTAAAACTTTGAATGGACTGTTTCATGTTCAATTATGGATAAGTCCATTCAGCAGGTTAAGGGTAACAAGAATTCTAACAGCCATTAAGACAGACCTACATGTATATCACTAGTATAGGCACACCTTTGTGCTGTCTGACCAAAATTGACCCGTGTAAATTACTGCTTAGTTTTAACATTTTGATATAAAATGTAACATTAGCAATGGTTCAATCCAAACTCAAAAGCTAGAGAAGTTCGTTATACAAATATACCTGTGTCTTAGGGTTTAACAGACAAATTTAAGCAATGGTTGCACATCCAAAGACCCTAAACAAAAAGGATTATGGCAAGTTTGTTTACGCCCATCAGTTTTGACAATAGAGATTCAGCAGTGTGAACAGACGACAACAAAAAAAACCAACCAGACTTGAGATAGATAAAGGGAGGGAAAAAACACAACAGAACATGAAATTAATTGGTGTAGCATTAAACATGGTTTGTAAATAACATGAATGTGTGTGTGAGAGTGTGTATTGTACAAAGTGCATATATATTCACAAGATTTTATAAACATGGATATTTGGTTAAGATAAATCACAGGGCTAGGAACCAGCTATTGAAATGTATGCATACTTAATGACTTTTAGAAACGGGTTCAAGATAATATAGTTGAGGGAAAAAAAATAATAACAAAGATAGAAGCCTAGGATGACCTTATATTAAATAACATCAATATTTCACACTAAGGCTGCTCGTTTCTTCTTTTTAAATATTGGCTTCATTTGATTGTACTGATGACAATTTTTTTTTGTCCTTATATGTTATGTTATTGTAATGTACTCAAATACATGTCACAATAATAAACAATATCTTATCTTATTGGAATTCTTTAGTATTCATGCTCACCTAAAGTAAAGCCATTAGAATTTCAGCTAAGTTGGGCTGAGGTAAGTTAAGATAATTATCTAATGAAAAACTTAAATTCAAAAGCTGGTTTTGTGGGTTAAAGGTCAAGACATTTCAGATCATTCACTTACTCCATTTTATTCATAATATTCTTTTTCATTAAGCAAAATGACCCCAAAAAATAATAAAAAGAGATTAAATGCTTTTAACTCTAATGTGCCTAAGAATCTCATAAAAATATATCAATTTTCAATTTATTACTTAATTATCTTTAACATATTTTTCTGTTTTTTAAGTTTCCCGAGATTATCTATGAAATAATTAAAAACTGTTATTCTTACGGCTTCTAAACTCTGGCGTAGCATCTTTAAGAGGGTAATGGATATTTTTTTCTTTGAAAACAAGGCCTTATTGTAATGTAAAAAGAGAGCATTTCCTACATATATCAACTTCAAGTTGTTGTTGTTGTTGTTCTCATACACAATTTTACAAAGCAGGGTTTAGTGTACAATATACAATTTATTATTAAAATTAAGTTGGGGTTTTTTTCTTCATAAAAATAGAGTACATGAAATATATATATATATATAAAAAGCTGTACAAGAATTAATAGGAATTTGCTATCATATATATAAATAAGCATTTTTAAACAAATAGTTATGGTTAAAAATAAAAAAAGAAAAACAACAAACAAACACATGTATTACAATCTTTGTTATTACGATAGAATATTTGATATGACTGGAACTGAAATCATAATGAGATACTTTGAAAAATAATAATAATTTATAATATGAATATTTATATACATCTTTTCACATATTCAACTGTTGGGGGTCGGAAAACAAAAATTCATACTACTGGGGAAATCAAGAGATTTAACCTAATGGGTTGCAGCATTGGTTTTATTCTTTTGGATCTGACCTTTTTGCACTTAGCTCTTGAAATGGATAACTATTTGCTTTTTTTGTCTTTATATAAATAATTCAATAAAGGAATGCTGTGTAATATGTAACCTCTTGAAACTTTACACTAATAAATACATGTAAAACTATTCGCTGAAAAAAAGTGTTTTGAGAGCTAAATTTCGAGGGAGAAAAAAATGTCACTTGAACAAAAAAAATGGCAGTTACCTTACTGTAGGAAACAGATTTGAGGTTTGAAACCACTAAATTAACCAAACAGAGAAACCAATCTGTTGTTTTTTTTTCCTATAAATAGATTCTAAGTTTTTGTGTGTGTGAAAATCATCAAAAAATGTTCCTATATTAAAAATGAAAAGCCTTAAAACATTGTATTGCTGATTTCAAGAGTGAGACAATATAATGAAGCAGTACACAGCCAGAAATAAAGAGAAAATGTTGTTATTTTTAGCCAAATAATACAGCAAAATTGATTTTCATATCAAAAAATGGAAGGCAGGCTGCCACTACGGATCTTCACGATATCTACAAGCTTACATTAAACCACTGGCCTATATAAAATAATGTCCAATATGACATAAATCTCTCAAATGGCTTCGAAAAGAAATAAAAAATAATTCTCCAGTTTACGGATTCTAAATATATATAATCGGCAGAAACACATCTGGAATTATTCTTACAATAACGATAAAAAAAAAACACGAAAAAAAAAAACCCTGTCGTGTGACATAATTCATACTGTCGTCACAAAGTCAATAATATCAAGATTTCCAAACAAACAACACTTAAAATTTAGTGGAAGACAACCTTGCAAGCAAAAATTATGTTTATCATTTATAATATGCACTTTTTTTTCTTCTTAAAGACTAGGCCAGCAACCACTAAATATTTGCAAAATAAAAATGAAGGCGAAATTGTTAATATGAATATGTTTATCTTTCCTAATATGTAGGATTTAAAACCCAAATTTTTATCAATAGGTCAATGAATGATTAATAAACCATACACTTACATTATTTTCAAGATACTGTCTTGTAAGTTCAAAAGTTATTTTTTTTCCGTATCATAAAATAACACCATAAAATACTCATAACTGGTGCTGGCCAATTCTTCCAATAACTTATATATTATGAAAACTTATCAATTAACATTTGGCACTCATATGTATGTATGGCATAAAACTTTAAAACCGTTTTGGTGAAGTCTTCCAGGCTTTGATACAAGTATAATGTATCATTTTACACACTTTTGATTGGATAATAATATGGTTTTTTGGAATGTGATGCTTTTAAGAGAATACAATAGTTGACGTTTACCACTCTCTTAGTATATTTTCATATACCTTCCCATAAATTTTACTGTTTTTGTTTTTTTTAAACATGTGACTTGTATTTCTTTTGCCTGAATTTCAAGTTCTAAAAAGTCTTTTCATGTTAAATAAAGCTGTGAAATTTTAACTCATCTAAAGCACAATATTTACTACTTACTTTTAATAATAGAGTTAAATTTTAAAAAATCACGTAAAGAGAAATGTTGTAATATCTAATTTCTAAAATATTTTTTCATATAATTATATATATTAATTTTTTTTAACCATTCAAAAAATCATTTATCAATTTAACCGTTACAATGGAATATGTGGTTAAAGTAAATGGAACAGATTCTAGTTTGCCAAATAAGTGCCCTGAATTGGGATGAGTAAAATCTCAGTTTTGTTTGATTCTACTTATTTCCCACTATGTTAACTATATATGAAAATCTATCTTGAATTCAAGGCTGTTATCTAACATTATTTTATTTTTAAAAAGAAAATACTTCAGTTTAAGTAAAGGACTACGAATCAAGTTCCAAAACATACTTTAAAATCACAGTTACAATCTTTGTAATAAGTAATAAAAACTTGTGTCACATTTACAACTACGATAAAAGATTTCTTCTAAAATAATAACCGTCTTGTAACATATTGCTTTGTGTAGTTAAGATAAATATTTCATTGGGAATACAAATAAAACTGATTTTCTATCACAATCTTTGACTAAATTCTGTATCTAAGTCTTGTATAGTTTGTCGATTTGACTGAGACTTTGGAATTAGGAGGGGTTGTGTAGGATCCAAATTTTGTCCCTCCATGTCAATATCAAGGAGAGTTTTCTGGTGCAGAATATGTGGAGGTGTGTTGCCGGGCGACATTCCCGACCGCGTTGACCAGTATGGAGTGTGGTCAGCCGATTCCGAGGGCGTCACCCAAGTTGTTCTCGGCGACTCTCGAGAATCGGATTCTCGTAACGAGGAATGAGTTGAGCTGGATTTGAGAATACCTGGTTTAGCATTAGCTAAGTCTAATGTTTTTGGCCTCTCCACATTTTTTGGCTTCTCCGCAACTTTTGGTCCACCGTTAATGAGTTTAGATCTACGAGGTGGAGCAACAGGCGTTTCATGGTAAGGACTGGAATTTTCTGAGGTATCCGATGGTGATTTAAATCTTTCGTCACGATTTGTTACATTAAACTCATCTTCAAAAGTCACTGAATGCCGATTTGAACGGACAGTTGTCCGAGAAGCGTCAGAACTATAACTACTTTCGGATAACTGTCGAGTAAGTCCATAATGTGAAGACAACAGCCCATCCTGAGACATATTGGTTATCGTACCATCGTCACTCTCGGTCATTGAAAGTCTATGATGTGGAGAGGCTCGTGGAATAAGAGTGGCTGTTGACTTCACTGTTGAGGTATTATCGTCCTCTTCAAGGACAACTGGCGATCTATTTAAAGAAGTTCTATCAGTGAATTTCAAAGGAATATCTTGTATACTCGGCCTATATTTCGTTTGGCGTCCATGATAGGTGTTACTCCCCGAGCCTGTGGCCGAGTAAAAATTGTAATCAATTTCAGGCTCGATAAACATATCGCGCACTGCTGAATTATGCGCGTCCCTCCTGTTCAGAATAAATGATTCCGGATTTGTTGTCTGTGAATCAATAGCACCTGTCACATTCGGATGCATTCCTATCGAATTCGAGAGCTTAATGTCAAAACCGGCTCCAACGCCTGCAAAAATGGAGGCCATGTTGTAAAGAGCAGAGCCTATTTTACTGGATGACAAAGAGCGTCGTAGACTACCCGTATCTGCTGGTAACGTCTTTGATAGGCCTGGAATGTGTCTGCGTTGTGTTTCACTGAGATCTGACGGCCATGATTCCTCGTCACCATCTGAAATATGTAAGTAATAAGTTTATATTGTTAATCTAAGCACTACATATAGGTTTCTTTCTCAAGAAAACAACAGCAAGCCACTGACAGGGTCTGAAACCAGGCAGCCAGCCATACTTAAAATACTAAACCGCAATGTTTACAGCTCAGCCATGCCACCGCTCATAAAATGTTTAAATCATATTCATACTTCCAAATTTTTCAAGAACAAAGTATCTTTGTATCAATTTCATGTATGTAACATTAAATCTATGCATACAGAAGGAAATAAACCATTAGATTTTATTTTGAAAAATATTTTGGTCATTAAAACAGAAATAAGAAATCCAATAAAATACATTTTCATGAATTATTTTATAAATATTCTTTTATTTGAAAGAATAGAAACACAAACTTTACAAGAGCAGACAGGACAAAGTTCTCAAATGTTCTGTGATGTGGACAGTAAAACAAAAGCCAAACAATTTTTTTTAAATATGTTTACAAAGGGAAATAATTCAGAAATGATCTATGCTAGATTTATGTATTTCCGTTCGGCCTCTGAAGACACAGTGATTAATGAGAAAAGAAAATGGCCAGAAGACCGAAACCAAGTGTCATGCCAAGGTAAAACACTTTACTGGGTGAGTGGGAGTGTTCTAAACCCCTCACAATGCTAAATATCTGAAAATCGACTTGTCTATCTTTCAAGTTGGATAAAACCATTCATCATTTTGGGGGAAAAATAATAATTAGTACTGATTGAATAGCAAACAGTACGGATCATGATCAGACGGCACAGATGTGCTGGATGATCTTGGTCTGCACTGGCTGCATGAGTCGAATCAGTTCCCGCAAGGAAGCTAAAGGTAAAAAGAGTCATTCAAAAATTATCTTTATAGTACGTACACATTTCCTGCAGAGCACTAATATTGGAATGTCCTCCACCAAGATGGCGGAGGTTTTTCTCCAAACTGGGCGCACTTTGTGACCACCGCCCATCAGAAAGTATCACAGATGTACGTTGTCGTCGGTCCTTCTGTACCGAACTTGGTCCCCATGTTTTACCCTTTATGGCATCGGCTGGGTCTGAAATTTTATCCAAAATAATTTTTTTACAAAGAACACAATTACTGTTATGCTCATGGATATAATGCAAATTCATTGTCTTATATTTACATTGAAATAAAAATTTAACATCTAAATTTCAAAACCCTGTATGCAGCTCTTAACAATCATGAACAAATGAACCAAGCTTACTCTTGTTTTCAGTCTTACTTTATTTTCCACATTATTGGTGAGTCATTCAAACTATCTCCTTTAATAATAAGTTACATCTTCGAATTTAATTCTATTTTTTCTAGTTATGTCATGCAAAGTTTCATAAGTTTATATCTTTTATGCAATTCATTTAATATTTTGTTTAATTTTAGTAATTAATATTTTGTAGCACGTTAAGCAACAGCACAAATGTAATGGTCAAATACTCAGAAACCTAATAGTAGAACCACCAACCTTGTTTGAGGTACTTGAGCAGTTTCCTCACACGAAAAAATCAAAGACAGCTGTACATTTAAAACCACAGAATGATGGGAATATGATCCGAAATCACAGACCTTAGCCACTAAGCCCAAAGACCTTATCTACTAAGCACACAGACCTTAGCCACTTAGCCATGTTGACCCTTCCTTCCAATGCAATGCAAGGACTGAAAATGATTGGTTTTTTGTTGTTTCTTTTTTTATTTGGTCTTCAAGCCACTTTTTTAACACATTTTTTGTCATATCCCAGCTGCCAGTGTATTTAACCGACTTTCCTGGATATTTAACCAGTAATTAGCAATTTCTCCTCAAATGACTGACTACTAATCTCACATGATTAATCTAACATGATTTCCAAACAGCACATGAGGATCAGACTCACTGTCCCAGAACTATTGTCACAGAGTTATCTCGCCTTGCTCGAGGATCGGACCAGCAACCTCTAGGTTACAAATCTGATGCTCTCCTTATGGAGCTAAGCGCTCAGCTAAGAAAATGTGAAAACTTACAAGCTATTGCACGAAGTCTGGGTGGGTGATTGGGTGACTGGGGCTGGGGACTCTCAGGACTCAACACTCTGTCATGATAAGGGGAAGTCTCTTCCTTCTGTACTGTTATATTGTGTCGAAAATCTGGAAACAAATAAAATAGTAATATCATCAATATCTGATATACTTGTACACAGTAAATTGGGGTCAAATACTGCCCAGTCATTAAAATCCCTTTTTTTTAACTTTTTCACATTTTTACATTTTAACATGATAATAACCCCGAAAAATAAATATTAAAGCTTTTCTACCCTAAAACCTTTTTCAAATACGTAAAAAAACTGTATAAAGGTTTTATGAATGTTTTTTTTTCAGTAAACAAAAAATTTACACACGGGTTAAAAAGAAAAAAAATGTTTTTTTCTGAACACAAGTTGAGATCATCTTTTTCAACTTTCAAACATTTTTTCCAAAATAAAATTAAAATCTAAGATCAAGGGGGTAAAAAATTAACCCCCTTTTTTACCACCTTTAAATAGACCCAATGGTTTTAAATTTCCCAAATAAACCCCCTTTTTAAATTTCCCAAATTGACAGAATGGCCTTTTCCCAATTTTACTAAAATCCAGAATAAAAGGGGTCAATTACAGAATTACAAAAATTTTTAACATTTTTCCACTTCAAACCTTAATTTTGAAGTTATAATGTACACTAACCAGAAGGTTCACTAATAGATTTACTCCCAGACTTCAACACTTTTTGAAGTCGACTCTTCTTAAATTTTCCCCGCCGTTTATTTGGCATTGGTTTGTGCATGATCTGTTTGAAGAATCAAAAATATTTTAAATTCACGTTTTTAAAAAATTTTAATTCTCCTTTCCCCCGAAATTTTTTGTTCTCCCTCCGTAGGGAATTTTTTCCTTGGGTTTTTTTGCCCGTAAACCCGTGGGGTTTTTTAAGCTCCTCCTCCCGCTACGTTAAATCCTGTAACAAAAATCACGAAAGGTTTTAAAAATCCCCTGATTAATATAAAGTTTACCAATTTTTTAAAAAATTTGTAAATATAATAATCGTCACAATTGTTACAAAGTCATGATTAACAAGATATGTTTGTAAAACATGTATGCCCCCTATCAGCAGCCAATTATTCATGTGATAAGGTAATTATGCATGACTTCTGACCCAGTGATCAAACAATTAATAAGGGTTATCAAGTATCTACTGGTCATGACCTTGACTTTTGACCCCTTGACCCAAAACTCAATAGGGGTCATCTGCTGGTCAAGACCAATCATCATACAAAGTTTTGAAGTTCCTAGGCCTAAGCGTTTTTAGTTAATTGATCAGAAACCGTTTTTACTTACAAGGTCAATGTGACCTTGACCTTTTGACCCCTTGACCCCAAAATCAATAGGGGTCATTTGCTGGTCATTACTAATCACCATGCCAAGTTTGAAGTTCCTAGGCCTAAGGGTTCTTTTATTATTGATCCGAAACCGTTTAACATACAAGGTCAATGTGACCTTGACCTTTGACCCCAAAATCAATAGGGGTCATCTGCTGATCATGACCAATCACTATGCCAAGTTTGAAGTTCCTAGGCCGAAGCGTTCTTTAGTTATTGATCAGAAACCGTTTTTATTTACAAGGTCAATGAGACCTTGACCTTTGACCCTTGATCCCAAAATTCAAAAGGGGTAATCTGCTGGTCATGAAAAATCACAATACCAAGTTTGAAGTTTCTAGGCCTAAGCGTTCTTAAGTTATTGATCAGAAACCGTTTTTACTTACAAGGTCGATGTGACCTTGACCTTTGACCCCTTGACCCAAAATCAATAGGGGTCATTTGCTGGTCATGACTAATCACCATGCCAAGTTTGAAGTTCCTAGGCCTAAGCGTTTTTAGTTAATTGATCTGAAACCGTTTTTACCTACAAGGTCAATGTTATATGACCTTTGACCCCTTGACCCTGAAAACAATAGGTCATCTGCTGGTCATGACCAATCACCATACCAAGTTTGAAGTTCCTAGGCCTAAGGGTTCTTAAGTTATTGATCTGAAAGCATTTTTACCTACAAGGTCAATGTGACCTTGCCCTTTGACCCCTTAACCCCAAAATCAATAGGGGTCATCTGCTGGTCATGACCAATCACCATACCAAGTTTTGAAGTTCCTAGGCCTAAGGGTTCTTTACTTATTGATCGGAAACTGTTTTTACCTAAGAGGTCAATGTGACCTTGACCTTTGACCCCTTGACCCCAAAATGAATAGGGGTCATCTACTGATCATGACCAATCACCATACCAAGTTTGAAGTTCCTAGGCCTAAGGGTTCTTTAGTTATTGATCGGAAACTGTTTTTACCTAAGAGGTCAATGTGACCTTGACCTTTGACCCCTTAACCCCAAAATCAATAGGGGTCATCTACTGATCATGACCAATCACCATATCAAGTTTGAAGTCCCTAGGTCTAAGGGTTCTTTCGTTATTGATCGGAAACCGTTTTTACCTACAAGGTCAATGTGACCTTGACCTTTGACCACTTAACCCCAAAATCAATAGGGGTCATCTGCTGGTCATAACCAATCACCATACCAAGTTTGAAGTTCCTAGGCCTAAGGGTTCTTCTTTGCTATTGATCGGAAACCGTTTTTACCCAAGAGGTCAATGTGACCTTGACCTTTGACCCCTTGACCCCAAAATCAATAGGGGTCATCTACTGATCATGACCAATCACCATACCAAGTTTGAAGTTCCTAGGCCTTAAGGTTCTTTACTTATTGATCGGAAACTGTTTTTGCTTACAAGGTCAATGTGACCTTGACCTTTGACCCCTTGACCCAAAAATCAATAGGGGTCATCTACTGATCATGACAAATCACCATACCAAGTTTGAAGTTCCTAGGCCTTAAGGTTTCTTTAGTTATTGATCGGAAACCGTTTTTTGCTTACAAGGTCAATGTGACCTTGACCTTTGACCCCTTGACCCCAAAATCAATAGGGGTCATCTACTTGTCATGACCAATCACCATACCAAGTTTGAAGTTCCTAGGCCTAAGGGTTCTTTAGTTATCACTCGGAAACCATTTGGTCTACGGACCGACGGACCGACGGACCGACAGACCGACGGACCGACGGACCGACAAGTGCAAAGCAATATACCCCCTTTTCTTCGAAATGGGGGCATAATTATAGTCATGATTGTTACAAAGTTGTGATTAATAGATAGTCATGATTGTTACAAAGTCATGATTAATATATAGTCACGAACGTTACAAAGTTGTGACTAATATTAGGGCTGGGGCGAGTATCCGAGTACTCGGATAATCACGAATCAAAGTGAAAAATCGAGTTTGAATATTCATAAGCCTAGAGATCGTGGATCGCGATTTAATCTTATTATATACTTTCACTGTTTCTCACACTCTTAAAATCGAGAAAAATACGTTTTGAGTATAAATTATATGAAGTTAACCTAAATACAATTTGCCGGTTAAAGACCATGATGCTGAGCTAGGAAGTAATTGGTTTCAAAAAACAAAACAAAAATACACATCCAAAGAATAACAAGAGCCACCGCCGGGCGGGGGCAACGCTCGACTTTTTACTTTTTCTAAACGCAAACATAGAAAGGTTTGAACATATATTGATGTTTCCTTTTTATAAATTTAGTTGGTCTGTCTTGTCACATTAGTTTTGTTTATATATTTTGTATATATATGAATAGAAACATTAAGCATATTTCTAAAAATAGCAACAGTACGCAATTTCTAAAAATAGCAACAATGACGCAATTTCTAAAAATAGCAACAATGACGCAATTTCTAAAAATAGAAAAAATGACGCAATTTCTAAAAATAGTAAAAAAATGACGCAATTTCTAAAAAATAGCAACAATGACGCAATTTCTAAAAATAGAAAAAAAAAAATGACGCAATTTTCTAAAAATAGAAACAATGACGCAATTTCTAAAAATAGAAAAAAATGACGCAATTACTAAAAATAGCAACAATGACGCAATTTCTAAAAATAGAAAAAAAAATGACGCAATTTCTAAAAATAGAAACAATGACGCAATTTCTAAAAATAGAAAAAAATGACGCAATTACTAAAAATAGCAACAATGACGCAATTTCTAAAAATAGAAAAAATGACGCAATTTCTAAAAATAGAAAAAAATGACGCAATTTCTATAAATAGAAAAAATGACGCAATTTCTAAAAATAGAAAAAACTGACACAATTTCTATAAATAGCAACAATGACACAATTTCTAAAAATAGAAAAAATGACGCAATTTCTAAAAATAGAAAAAATGACGCAATTTCTAAAAATAGAAAACAATGACGCAATTTCTAAAAATAGAAAAACATGACGCAATTTCTAAAAATAGAAAAAAAATGACGCAATTTCTAAAAATAGAAACAATGACGCAATTTCTAAAAATAGAACAAAAATGACGCAATTTCTAAAAATAGAAAAAATGACGCAATTTCTAAAAATAGCAACAATGACGCAATTTCTAAAAATAGAAAAAAATGACGCAAATTCTAAAAATAGCAACAATGACACAATTTCTAAAAATAGAAAAAAATGACGCAATTATATAATTTGATATATATATATATATATTTGATATATATATATATATCTATATATGTATATATATATACATGCATATATATATATATATATTTATATATATATATACCTGGATATATGTATATATATACACACACACATTTATATACATGTATATATATATATATAATACATATACTATACATACACACACACACCAATAAATGCACAATCTGAGAAAATTCAGTAATATAACCTTCAAGGTCAAGGTCATTAAAGAGCCCAAGCAAATTTGGGTTTGATAAACAACAAGGTCTGGTCATTAAGAATGTTCTGTTATAATATGAAGTTTATCCCTTCAAAAATAGCAAAGTTACAGTCAGTTACTGCCAAAACAATGAAAATTTCAATAATTTGACCTTTAAAGGCAATGTCATTAATGAGTGAAGGTCAAGGTCTTTCGGTATATTTTTAACAGTTATCTTTGAAGATTATTATGTTCAAGTTTGAAGACAATCCATTCAAAAATAACAAAGTTACAGCCAATAATAGCCAAAAAAATGAAAATTTCAATAATTTGACCTTCAAAGTCAAGGTCATTGATGAGTGAATGTCAAGGTCTGACTGGTTATTTTTAAGGGATATCCTTGAAGATTATTATGTTCAAGTTTGAAGACAATCCATTCAAAAATAACAAAGTAACAGCCAATAACAGCATGAACAAGCAAAAATTGGACTTTTAACCTTGAAGGTCAAGGTCATTTATGGATGAAGGTCAAGGTTAGTGTGGTCTACTGAAAGGTCTTGTCCCAAGGGTTGTTGTGGCCAAGTATGAAGACAATACACCAAGAAATAAAAAAGTTATGATCCAGGTACAAGTTTTCGGACGGCAACGGCAACGGCAACGGAGACGGCAACGGCAACGCCGACCTGACTATAACAATACCTCTACTTTTTTTTCAAAAAAAAAAAAGTCGAGCTAAAAACAAACCTAGTTTATATTTTATATGTTTAATGTTTAGTATATTGTTGTTGTTGTGTTTTGTTTTTTTGTTATTTTTTTTTTAAATAAACATGTTTTTATAACTAATGTACATGTTTTTATGGGTGTCTTGATAACAAAAGATTTGTGGTTCGATTTGTGAATCGTAAGTGCTGAATCGTAGTTCGGATCGGATCGTCACTTATCCGACGATCCACATCCCTAACTAATATAATATAGTCATGAATGTTACAAAGTTTTGATCAATATAAAGTCACCAATGTTACAAAGTTGTTACAAAGTTGTAAATATAACAACAGTCACAATTGTTACAAACTCATGATTAATATACAGTTACAATTGTTACAAAGTTGTGATTAATATATAGTCAGGATAGTTACAAAGTCATGATTAATATATAGTCACGATAGTTACAAAGTCACAAGTGTAATAATGTCTTTGAAGACTAGTACAGTGATAATTCTGAGTAACAAACAAAGTATCCTGCTAAAATTTGGCACATAAAGGATTTGAACCTTCCACAAAAAGATGGATTATTGATTAATCCACCTTTTAGAATTGAACTATACCTCTTTTCAATTTTGTAAAATTATCTCTACTTGTAAAACTTTAAAGTTGACAATGGCAAAAGTCATAAATTATAATACAAATGTATGGCATACCCGTTATAGGCAAACAAATATCTTAAATGGACTTGTCTGTCTTTCAATCAGGACATAGCCGTTCTCATTTTTAGGAAAAGAATCAAAATACGAACGGACCGGACACAGAACAGTACAGAACAGGATCAGATGACATAGATGTGCCGCCCTGTCTGCATTAGTCACATGGGTTGAATCAGTAGCTGCCGGCAGGCTATGGGCGTAATAAAATTAATATAGAAAAAGCTCGTCCCTTGCAATATGATTGTTAAGTTTTATATAAACAAAGTTACCTTTTCTCGAATGCGAAGCTCGTCAAACATTTCCTCGATTTCTAATCTCCAGTCTTCCTGCAGGGAATGGAAAGAGTCTTGTGGTGTAGTCATGAACGATGATGACTTCACTTCCTCCAGGGACCGTATTATATCATTAAATGTGGGGCGAAAATGGGGCTCCTGGTGCCAACAATCTAAAAACATAAATGCATATTCAAATGTTGTGTTCAATTTAAATATCAAGGTACATATGTGTTACTATCATTTATACATTGTCCTTTGCACTGACTTACTCCTCAAGATCCTGCATGTAATCAAGATCTTTTTATCTTTGCATTGGAAGACGATGAAAAATTGTATTGTAATATTCAAATCAGCATCTTTCCAGAATTCACCTTTAAAAATAGCTTTATTATCATGGTAGCTTTAAGTTTATCCAAAACACTCTCCAAATTGTGTCCTGATACTAACAAGTGCTGGTGACTTAGGTTGAGGAACATGGTTAAGACCCAAGTACATGTAGGGCTCCAACTCACAATCCCTGGGTTGAGGGACAGACACCTCAAGCCAAGATGACTCTCCTTCCAGGATCATTCATGTACTGAATTTTTCATTATCTACATAGCAATATCAGCTTACACTCTGTTATTTAATGAGCAGAGGTTTTGAAATAAAATATATTATTGCCCCTATATACATTTATAGTTGTTTAAAATAATTAAGACTCTTCTATCTACTTCAGTTGACAACCGTAGTTAAAACAATGGGAAAAAAGAACATACCTTCGGTCAATGGGCCGCCTGTGGCTCATTTTGTCCCTAAAATTTGACCCAAGACACAAACACTGAGCCTACAGACTAAACATTCTGTCTTTTGAGCCAATAATGAGGACTACAATCAAAATTACCATATAGAACTACATACACCAGCCATATAATGGTATAACATTAAATCAACAAAGTCTGACAGCAAACCCAGTATGCATGGTCAGTGTCAAACAGTCAGTTTCTAATCTATGAGATCTGATGCCGAAGTGAATTTGTAAAACACGACTGACTGCTTTGAATTTGGGACCTCTTTATACAATAGACAGCAAGTTATATTAAAGGATTTCAAGAAAAAAATTAAAGCAACCAGCAGAATAGTCTGACCATTGTTCTCAGATATTCTGCCCTGGCTCTGAACTAGTGGCGTATTAGGCAAATCCTTCCTGCCACCAGTATTCAGACTGTTAATTCTTCTATCAATACTGTGTATTTTCAATAACGCTCATTCATTATTCATGAATCAATAGAAACAATGACATGTTGCACAGTTTTCAGCCGTTATCTTGTTACGGTTTTATTACTTAACCTTTTCCCTAGCAATATTTTGTGCAAATGGCCTTTCCCTGCTGTGAAATTGGACCTGCCGATTTCGGAATAATTAGGTCTGAAATCCTGGTAATTCTAATAACAGGATGGCCAATACAGTAACTGATTATAAAATTGCCTATACAGTAACCGATTATAATATGGCCTATACAGTAACCAAACATAGAATGGCCTATACAGTAACCAAACATAAAATGGCCTTTAATGTAACTGATTACAGAATGACCTATACAGTAACTGATTATAGAATTGCATATAAATAATTATAGAATGGTCTATACAGTAACTGATTATAGAATGGCCTATACATTAACTGACTATAAAATGGCCTATACAGTAACTGATTATAGAATAGCCAATACATTAACTGATTACAGAATGGCCTATACAGTAACTAATTATAGAATGGTCTATACAGTAACTGATTAAAGAATGGCCTATACATTAACTGATTATAGAATGGCCTTTATAGAATGGCCTATACAGTAACTAATTATAGAATAGCCTATACAGTAACTAATTATAGAATAGCCTATACAGTAACTGATTATCAAATGGCATATACAGTAACTGATTATAGAATGGCCTTTACATTAACTGATTATATAATGTCCTATACATTAACTGGTTATAGAATGTCTTGTACAGTAACTGATTATAGAATGGCCTATACAGTAACTGATTATCGAATGGCCTATACAGTAACTGATTATACAGTATTGAGCAAGCGGTTATTGAATGGCTTATACAGTATATGATTATAGAATGGCTTATACAGTAACTGATTATAGAATATTTGGACAATAGAGTATGGCATATACAGTAAAATTTTATGATTATAGAATGGCCTATACAGTATATGACTATAGAATGGCCTATACAGAAATTGATTATAAAATGGACTATACAGTAACTGATTTCAGACGGGAATATATAGTAACCAATTATAGAATGGACATTACAGTACAGGAAAGAGTTTGACCAGAAAGCACATTTGTGTTCCTTCTTCTGCTGGTATTTGGAGGTTAAACTGCACAAATTATTTTGGTAAAATGCTTGATTTTGAGATATACAAGTTAAGACCATGTAGAGCAAATCATGATTCTAAAATGTCACAAAACACTAAATTTAAATGACAAAGTGTTTCACAAGATTAGGGGGTAGGAAATAGTTCATGTTAAGGTTCTATGAAGAATTTCTGGCTTCAAAAAATACTTTCTATAAATCTTACTGCAGAGCTTTCTCACACCAAATAATTTCAGTGTCCTTGGTGAAATATCAACCAACAGAAGAAAGAGGCAAAAAATTTTATGTCATCAACATTGCCACATGCCTATACAGTAACCAAACATAAAATGGCCTTTAATGTAACTGATTACAGAATGACCTATACAGTAACTGATTATAGGAATTGCATATACAGTAACTAATTATAGAATGGTCTATACAGTAACTGATTATAGAATGGCCTATACATTAACTGACTATAAAATGGCCTATACAGTAACTGATTATAGAATAGCCAATACATTAACTGATTACAGAATGGCCTTTATAGAATGGTCTATACAGTAACTGATTAAAGAATGGCCTATACATTAACTGATTATAGAATGGCCTTTATAGAATGGCCTATACAGTAACTAATTATAGAATAGCCTATACAGTAACTGATTATCAAATGGCATATACAGTAACTGATTATAGAATGGCCTTTACATTAACTGATTATATAATGTCCTATACATTAACTGGTTATAGAATGTCTTGTACAGTAACTGATTATAGAATGGCCTATACAGTAACTGATTATCGAATGGCCTTTTTTAAATACAGTAACTGATTATACAGTATTGGAGCAAGCGGTTATTGAATGGCTTATACAGTATATGATAAATTTTGGACATAGAGTTATGTTCTGTTACAGTAATTTATGTTATGAATGGCCTATACAGTAATGACCTTAAATGCCTATACAAATTGATTATAAAATGGACATACAGAATGATTTAGACTGGAGTATTTAGTCCAATTATAGATGGACATAACATAATGAAAAGTTTACAGAAGCAATTTTGTTCCTTCTTCTGCCATGGTATTTGGAGGAACGCATATTTGGTAACAATGTCATTGTAATTTGAAATATACAAGTTAGACCATGTAGACAAATCTGATGTCTAACCAAATTCAAGTCATAAAACTAATTTTAAAACATCGACAAGTGTTTTCTGCAAGATTAGGGGGTAGATAGTCAATGTTAAAAGTTCTATGAAGAATTTCTGCTTCAAAAATAGTTCTATAAATAGTTGCAGAGCTTTCTCACACCAAATAATTTCAGTGTCCTTGGTGAAATATCAACCAACAGAAGAAAGAGGCAAAAAATTTTATGTCATCAACATTGCCACATGCAGCTGTAAGAGCCAAACAATTTTATGATTTCAACTTTGCACAATCAGCAAACAGTGCCCTTATGCATAACTTTAATTACAATAAAGAAAACTTACCGGACATAATTTTAGAGAAGAGTTCGGGACAAGTGGAGGGGATGGGTAGCGTAAGCTTGTTTACAGCAACACCATATGCCACACCTAGAGCATCTATACCCTTGTATGGTGTTTCTCCTGTCAACAACTCCCATAACACAACACCATAACTGAAACAACAACAACAGTGAATAGTTATATAATTATAGAGTAAGCATAAATTGTATTAAAAATGTATTAAATATCACCGTATATAACCCTTTATTTGTGTAATAGTTTTGCAATGCTTTGAAAATGGAACAGTCAGTTAAAAAATCATTTGATTTCAATATTGAGCTACCAACAAAAAGAGCAAAGTCAGACTGTTCCAATATTGGCAATATGAAGGCTAACCTGACAAAAGGCTAATTTCTTCCGATTCCTACTGGTTAAGGGTTGAAAATTATTTAAATACAATTCCTTCATTTCAAAGAATGGTCCGTATTGTCAAGTTTGACTGTATACAGATTAAACTATATCAGTTTGACTGTATTCAGATAAAAGTATATCTGTTTTCAAACAGCAATTATACTGTACAGCTGGGAACACAACTGTATCAGATTTCAGCTATCTACCGAGTGCTATGATAGCAACATATTATATTATGTGATTTACTGATAGCTTATTTATTATGAAATCTTATATGTATCTTACATGCATATTGATTGTTACAAGGCCTCCCATTTACATGCATTTCTGATAAACATAAACAAGTTTTATATGACACTTTACATTGTATACAGACAATGATATATCCTGAAGAAAATTACACGTTAATATTTCCAGGAAACTATTTTTTTATATACCTCCAGACATCACTGTGTCGTGAGAAAGTGTTGTTTTTTATGACTTCCGGTGCCATCCACGCGTAGGTACCGGCTGCACTCATTCTGGTGGTCCGGTACATTTCCCGTGCCAACCCGAAATCTGTGATCTTCATTGTTTTATTATGCAGATCGTTGTTAAGAATTGCTTCTCGTACCAAAACTGAAAATAGATAAATACTTAGTAAATAAATAATTCAACAACAGTACATCTGTTTTAATAACAATAAACTATGGTATTAAACATAATCACTTGACAGGTGACAGCTATTTTGAGGTGGCTGTAAAGCAGGAAAATTCCATAATACAGAGCATATTGATTTCGGGGTCGAATTTTCTAATTGTCCCAATTTCCAAAAAACATTTTTTTTCCCTCATTTCTTAGAAAAAAAATCCCCTCCACCTTTTGTTTATATTTATTTGTTTCATTTTTTAAGATCTGTTTTACCAAAAGGGAGGGACATTTTTGTAGTTTGAAATTTTATTAATGGCATTGGATCACAATTTAAGGTAAAATGAACCATTTCTTCTTTTTCTAAAATTCACCCCCCCCCCCCTCCCCCAAAAACCAATTTTCCCATCTCTATGGTCCCTTAGCCACCATTGTGGGCCCTTAGCCACCATTGTGGCCCTTAGTCACCATTGTGGGCCCTTAGTCACCATTGTGGGCCCTCAGTCACCATTCTGCTAAATGTGAAATAAAGTGCTTTGACATTTAATGTAAACAAATATTTAGGTACATCAAGCAAACCACAAAAATCGACAGTTATATTCAAAACATGTGACAAGTCTTAAAGTGAAGCTCACAAAACTAGCACACATATTCTTCATATATTCTTTCTCCCCCAAAAAAATCTGGCGTTTGCCTAATTGAAACACTAAACTTAAAAAAAAAGCCTACTGCAAAGAAAGCTATCTAAAACCTGAACTATAATTATGCGCAATAAAAACTTAATTTTCATTATGTATGTCATAATCTAAAGTGTCATATTAATAATTAATGACTTGATTACATTCAGAATGCAATATTAGTGATAGAAACATTTTCATTTGCAAATCAATTATATTTAATTTTTATATATTTATTTATTTTTTGCTAATTTTATGATTAAGTCAATCATATAATATGCAATCGTGTCTTGCTCAGTCTTTCTGCCTTCATTTAAATTTGCTGTTTATGAAATACATTTGTATACTTAATACGTGTTGTATATTTAAGAAATGTTTACCAAAATCTTGGAGAGCTATGTCAAAGCACTAAAATAACCTCTACTGCGAGAGAGAGAAAAAAAAATATTCATTTCAATCCCTGGGACCTAACTTAATTAGTATTTGGCACAAATATAGAGCTGCCAGTCAGCCTGGACCAGTCTGCCGTTTGTCCATTTTAACCTCTAAACAGTCAGCTGCCCAATTTTTACATTTCAAAATTTGTTACTTTGAAAATACCTTAAACTTGAATTTACTATAAATGAACTGTTCCAATTTCAAAGTAGGATCAGTTCATTACACAGATCAACAGGTAAAACCTTACAACAATATTGATCTTAACTGAAAAGGCTATAAAATATGTGCCTTTAGCACTACTTTTTTCAACCTAAAAGTAAAAATTTGCAAATATCACAATACAATAGGACAGTTTCATAACAGTTACTTTACAAAACAATGTTGACATTTGAAATCAAATGATTAGAACAAACAGTTCATTATAAATCTGTTCTGTACTTAAAAACAACATAAATTCATATTGTCTGAAATGTGTTTTCAGTAGCTATAACCAATACAAAAGTATTTGTTGTATCAGTTTACAATCATGTCTTTCTTGAATTAGGAACTTTTCTTGTCATTTTAGATAACATTGGGAAGTTTTAAGCTAACGTGTACCATATACCAAATAAACTAAGAAATCAAATATTTAATTAATTCAAATTCTTTTTTTACTTTGTATATATTTTGATGTGATGTCATTTTTTACCAACATAATGTTAAGCTGCGCTAAAATTTTATACTATTTTTTATTAACAGTTCATTTTTGGATATGTGATAAATAGAATATTACATTCGTGGACTTGCCCAGGTTTGAATTTGGAACGATTCACGGTAAATTTTAGGGATTTCTTCAAGTACCTTAATACACATCAGTCTACTTTATATTCTGCTTGCCCTAACTGCATGGAAAGTGCACTGGCTAGCCTTTTCCTGTTCTGGTGGCACACTGACAAATAATTCATTATAATTGCCAACAATACTCAACAGTTAATTGTAAACTCCTCCACATTAATGACTTTTAATATTATCCATTGAAGATAAATGACTTAAGACACAATCATGAATGTTTTTTACAAAGAAAAAAAAAGAAAAAATCGAAATAAGAAATTCTCTCTGCTCAATCCCATTATGAATTTTATGATCCGAGAATTCTGTCTCCAGATCATTTGCATCCTCTAGCTAATTTAGACCACGACCTTTAATGCTAAAGACAAACCAAAGACAAAACACATTAAATACACCAAAATATTACTATTTTCAATTTCAAGACATTCTTAATAAAGTATTTCATTAACAAACATTAATCTTGCATAATCTTAAAGACTGCAAAGAGGACAAAATGTGACCAAGTATTAAACATTTTTGGATTACTACAGTTCAACCTCTGTCGAAAGACCGTCTGCAAAGCGGCAACCATTTGATTCTTCTCACTGTAAGACTGAATAATAAATTTAATCTCAACATGTAAGCAACACTTCTCCGCAACAACCAATAATGAACAGTACATCAAATATAACATCATCAAAAGATTTAACGGAGTGACAGCTCAACATGTTTTCTTGTTACTGAACATTATCTGTCTAACATTGTGGGGGGGGGGGGGGGTACAAGATGTTTATGTTACATTTCATGTTGGTGATCTGTTTTATTAGCAGTA
This sequence comes from Ruditapes philippinarum, assembly GCF_026571515.1. Lineage (NCBI taxonomy): Eukaryota > Metazoa > Mollusca > Bivalvia > Venerida > Veneridae > Ruditapes > Ruditapes philippinarum. The sequence goes on along the minus strand of NW_026855673.1, from coordinate 86,851 downwards.
TACAAGTGATTATGAAATGAAATGCAACAGAGATAGAAAATGTCTGTAGTACAACACTGTGGTTTTGTAGTAAGGTGTGGGTGGTCTCAAATTTGTTGTATATACAAATCGTTTGCTTCGAGTGAGTACAAATGTAACAGTATCGTGTTACGATATCTTGCATGAAATACTGAAACATGCGGAAAGAAAATGCATTTGCACTAGCATTAACCACTGAGTGCATTTTTTTCTCATTCATACACTGTAATATTATATGAATGTTGTTTTTTTAAGGAGAATCATGTCTTTTTTTAAATATCAATATAGCTTTAACTGTTTGTTACAAAATTACTGAGTTCTATGCCTCGGAATTCAGCAAAGTTTGCCTGCACAGTTCAGCTTCTTTACTGCAATAGGGGAATTTTGTATGTCAAATGATCTTTAATTGTGGTTTCAATCACATCATGTGAATCTACATTTTCAAACATGTTCCTGGATTAAAAGTCAGTACTATTTCAGTCTATATAATTAAATATTACGCAACTGCTTGTTACAGACTGATGAAAATTTAAAATTTAAGTTTAAATAACATGATTAACATTGCAATAAATTTTAATATGTATCTCAAAATATCATCTTTTCCAAATCAGGTTTAAAAAGCTTGACTTGTGCAAGCATGCCACTCTTAGAGATTGTCACATGGTGATGGAGTGGGGGGGGGGAGGGGGGGGCGGCAAGGGGTGGATGCTGTCACATTGTTTCTGGACAAAAAAAAATACCCAGGAAAAATGTTACAACGATACACTTCTTTGGCCTCTCCTCAATTAGCCAAAATTTTAAAAGAAGATTGTCCCTGTAGGACCATACTATTCTGCAGGAGAAAAAATGTTCATAAAGTTTATAAAAACAATTTAAAGACTTTGAATTGATATCATCATTTATGAATTAACACCAGAATATATATTTTTATGTAGTATGTAGTACACTTTTTTTTTTTTTTTGCCTCATCTTTAAATATCAGATCAGGCATTTCAAGGCTTCTGATCAGTGTGTTAGAACTTAGAGCACTAAATGTACATCAACAACAAAAATCTGCAAATTCCAATAATCAAACCTTTCTCAATAAGTATGTCAAACTAAATTACTTTCTGACTCTATTTTCATCAAAACATTCTGGGTTTTTTCATTCAGTACCGACTATATTAAATCAATATCATCAAAGCTTAAAACAGTATACTTTATATTAATTTCAGGCTATCAAATCAGGGGGAAAAAGGAAGGACAAGATTTTGGTCCACAATACCTTAGCCCAGTAGGAATAATAAAATGGAAAAGCAGAACCAAAGAATTTATCAGTGTGGCTTTCTGTAAGAGGATCAGTCTGGGTGTGCATGATCTATAAATAGATCTCGCGTAATAACAACGAGTGGCCACCCAGACCAAAGTGACGGATAGACAATACAATGGTGACATTTTGTAAACATAAACTTATTATTCAAAAGTCATTTTCATTTATAAGCTACTTACTTGACTATTTAATACAGTCAATAAATACTTCAATAAGATATTATTATAAGGAAAGAATCTGTATATACTACGCCCAAGGTATTTTAGTTGACAATGTAAAGTAGTAAGAAGTAGTATTTATATAAATATTCAAATGTTGATACAAAGTTGTCCAAATTTAACAATTAAACAAGTTGTAGCGATGATGTAACAAGCCCAATTGGAATATCATTTAAATTATACAATACCACAAAATTTGCTCTAGCTTGTAATTTGTAATAATTATTCTATTTCTACACAGTCAGGCATACAAAATGTACATCCTGGTCCATAATTCTATACCAGAATACTTTTTCAGCAAGTTACTGCTAACTTCAGTGACCGCAGAGTTGTCATATATTCTAAGCAGCAGCTGTAGGCCAAAATGATTGTCTCAAATGTATTTTGGGGTCACCTAAAAGCTTTAAAACCATCTTTGCTGCAAGGGATTATAAACCAAAAAGGACTGCCTCAAATTCAAAAAGGACCATCTATGACAATCTGTCTTCTTTAAAGAATTTAACCTTATCTTTAACAGACAAATATCTACCCATTCAAACAACGCACAGACTTTATATAAAAACCCACATTTAGAATAACTAACAGTTTTAAAAGAAACTTTTTTTACTTCCAAGGGATATAGACATTCATACAGTTTTGCAAAAAAGTTGATAAATAATGCAAGGGATACTCCAAAAAAAGAAAAAAAAAACCTTTCAAAAATAATTTACTGCGATGGTAACCCTTTGCAGAATTTGACTTCATATTCTTATTTTTTTAAAAACAATGCCATCATGAAGTCTTTTCAAATGTCAGAATTTACAACTTGATTGAGCTCCAGAGCTGTATTCAGGACCCCATCACTGATAGCTAGCAGCAAAGTTCAGGACAACCTAATATCATGAGAATTATTGTCAATTTATTGAGGACCTCCTCTATATATCATACATAATCACATCTCAAAAAAGAAAAACAAACGTGTAAAAATACTTGCCTCTTCGCTATATTTAGGCAAAAATCATGAGGTACAGTACAAAGTAATTATTCTCAATTTGTACCATAAATGTCAAGTGATTTCCTACTCTTCCATCAATTTGATAAAGATTTCACAATATTTTACATGTAACAAATATTATGGTGAAAACATGATGCAAGAACAATTTTATAGCGTTTCTCTTCATAAGGATTCTTTAACACAAAGTAAAATGTATATGCAAGTTAGTTTGGCTTTAATGCACACCAACATAGTATAGGTCATATGGCGGCTTAAAATGGTAAAGATGATTTTGGCTAACTTTGGGTGTTACAAATTTCAAAGCAACACCAGGGGTAAAAACTATCTAACCTGCTGGAGCTTAGAGATGAATATAATTATACTCTAGTTATTCTTACCCATTTAGTCACCTCTTAGGCTCATGCAAGGATAAAGTGTGGCTGCAGCAACTGTTATGCCTCAACCATTTAAGGCCAGCCTTCAGCCACAAAGTACAACATAGGTGCAATGCTAATGCAACTTCATTCATTATTTCAGGCATGAGTGCATGTGCAACTATGCAAATCCTGCACTCTTCTTCGCTTCCATATCCTATAAGCTGTATAAGAGTTGGAAAGTTGTTCTAGGAAAAACTTAATAATCATAATGAAATAATTAAACCAATTCAATAATATGGATGAAAAGAAATCTATCTGAAATGCCCTTGTTCCTTTTTTCACTGAGAAATACTTTACATGTACTACACCCCCACCCTTTGAGATCAAAAGATTTATTGAATGCAAAAGCTTTTTTCCTTTTCCTTAATAGCTAAGTACTATATTCATACTCACAACAATTTTTTCCTCAAAACTTGAGTTTTTATTATATTAAAAAAGAAAACATTTCATGATTTAAAAATAACCTTTAACATTTAGAATTCAGTGTTGGATAAGGAATTTTTTATGCACAATGCAGGCTAGCTGGAATAATCAAAAGAAAAGCAGAAACGATGAATATTTCAGTGTGGCTTTCTGAAAAAGGCTCAGTCTGGGTGTGCATTATAAACAGATCTCACATAATATTGCCAAGTCTATATAATATAGCCACTGAAGACATTTACTACTTATTATAATGCCAGCCATGGCTGCTCAACTTTTGGTATTTTGATACTGAAATCCCCCAAAATTATTTCAATTAACACTTATAATACAAGATAGGACAAATCATATTCAAGACAAATACAAACTTCAGGGTATCTTGGGCATGATAAATCTGACATAAGCATCTAGGCAGAAACTTTAAAGGGAAATTCCAGCACTTTTCTGTGTTACTCATTTATTGAAAGGAAGTTTTGCGCAGATCCTATCGTCTTTCAATTGTCGTCATTTTCTATAAAAAGTTAATTGTTATATTATATCATTCGTTTTGTCACAACGTCCTCTTTATTTTTTTTTGTTATATCAAGTATCAGATACCCACGCACGTTTTAAATATATACTATATTTACTATATTTATAATGGAACGCCACAAACAACTATCTTTTTTTGTATCAAGATGGGGTTATTTTGTTCACGATAATAACCTTTTAGTTGGCCTTGTTTTATTATTAAATGTATCGGATGTCAATAATATAAGGCGAATAAAGAATAAAAACAGTTAAAATATTGTGTAAACCACAGCAAAATTTCACCTTGTCCAATATTGACAAAAATTATCTTGTTGCGATCCGATTACGGGTAGATATAGCCATATAGAATACTCTGACACACCCTTAAAGCAAAACCACATCCGAACTTAACGTAGATCTTTGTAAAGAATCGGGTCAACGCAAATACTGAAAGAGATAACGCACAACTACAATGTATGGAATTGACGACGAATATTGCGGTTTGGCACACTCGAAAAAAAGTTGTAAAATGTCGACAGCATACAAATGTAACCTGCAAACAAGTATATCATTATATTGTATTTAAGTCTATAAATTATAAATCAGGCTATTATTCAAATACGTTTTGAAAAACAGAAGATTTACTGTCCTAAGGATAAAAATAAGATTACGTATAAGTCTGAAAGAAAATCCCCTTTTAGAATAATATTGCATTTAAACTCTTTGAAATATCGCTAATTTTGTTCTTCAATACAGAAATGTATGTAAATCATAGATGTTTTCACAGATGTCAAACTCAGATACAAATTTTGATGCATGCAGTGTGCGTAATGTACGTTTTGCAGCTGAATTAAGATGTGGCTGTTAAAGCAGTTTTAATGAAATATTCTTTTATCTTCATGATTATAATGGAACAATAAATTAAACCTTTCCTTTTCCCCCAGCTTGAAAAACAAATAATCAAAAAATACCCAGTCTACCATGACCTTTATATCTTTACAAAAGTTTCAAAACAGTCAAATAGCATCTAGTTTTAAACAATTATCAAGGCTGACAAAATCTGATTTTGACTTACTTGTCCATTTTTTAACTAAAGCATTTCTTAACTTGTTCATATGATAGTTATATAGTTAATTCTTGAAAATTTCCATTTGTCCATATAGACTGTGGGGCAACCTGAGCAATATGAACATTGATTGATTTTGCCACCCTTGTAAATTAATAACAATAAAATTATTTCAGTAAAGTAATTAAACAGAGTTGCCAGCAATATTCAGGTATAGCCTTCACACTGTATTACAGAGCTTAATTTAAGTAAAAAAAAAATTCAACATTTCTGTGTGATAAAAGCCTGACGCTTATTTTGTGCCAGTGACATGCAATTTCTCTTACTGGTACTGAAGTAGGACTCATACTCATGATCCAATGGTTGAGAGGCAGACACCTTTACCACTAGACCACAGCTGCATTTGCAAAATCATTTTATAATACATGTATACATGAACTTTTAAATCGCTCAGGTATGCAAATTTACTGCAGGCTACCCTCTTATTTTCACCCGCTAGAAAATTATACATACAGCCTGTGCAGATTATTATAGTTGGCTGCTGAATCCTTTTAACCCTTTGCCTACTGGCCTCAACTGATTCAACCTGACTGCAATCCCAAAACAACCAGCATATCCATGCTATCTGATCATGGTGTAAACTGTTTGAATTTAGTCAGTACTTATTTTGAAATTTTCCCTAAAAATGATAAATGATTTTTGTCCAGCTTGAAAGATTTACAAGTCCATTTAAAATATTTTGTGTGGTGAGGACAGTTCTGAATTTAAAAGCATTATAAAAATTCAGCACTACTTTATATGATAAAATAACATTATCAAAACACTTCCTCTTCAAGTTTACTGCACCTCCTAAAATACTGCTGATTCGGCATAAAAATATATAACCCTTTAATACTTTAACAGGCTTGGGTAATCTTAAAATACTGACTCATAAAGGTTCAAAATTCTTACTCACAGGAAGGTTTAATCTAAAAAAAATAACATGGAATAAATTTCTCCTCATTAATACTTTTCTTTGATCTGTTAATTACAACCATAAAAAAATATTGAAACCATTCAGTATTTCACCATTACCATTTAGTATACAATAATATATAGTTTAGTAATAGTTGTTAAAAGTAAAATGAGCCGCGTCACGACAAAACCAACATAGTGCGTTTGCGACCAGCATGGATCCAGACCAGCATGGATCCCTGCAGTCTGATCAAGATCCATGCTGTTTGCTATCAGTTTCTCTACTTGTAATAGGATTGGTAAGCGAACAGCATGGATCCTGTTCAGACTGCTCAGATGTGCAGGCTGGTCTGGATCTATGCTGGTCGCATAAGCACTATGTTGGTTTTGTCGTGACGCGGCTCAAATGATTCATTTTAAACTTAAATCTCGTCTTTGTAGGTAGTCAGTCAACCGCAAGTTGCAAGATTTTAATGAGGTCGAAATTATCTGTCACTTGCTAAAATTAATTGTCAAAACTGAGCCGCGATGTCTTCATAATTAACTCGAAATTTGACAGTGTTTAAATTAAGTTTTACAACTGACGTTAACATTATGTATCATCATAGCAGCTTCAGTCGTTAACTTTTTTTTCTTCTTTTCTTTTTTCTTTTTAACTAAATTTAATTTACACAGCTTTTGTCAACAATACCGCTACACAAAAACACACATTAAATAAATATTAGTCATTATAATTCATTGAAACTGTTTTTGGACACAAAACAGATGACTAACGAATGAACGAGAAAAAAAAGGGAGTCTTAATACATTGTCTTCTAAGTGCAGTAACGGATTAACTGCTATTACACTTTGGGACAGTTGGTCAGTATTATGATAATTAAATTGAAAATATGGCATATAACTAGATATTGTAAGGGCTTTTTTTCTTTCTTTAGCACTGGCTGTTCAAGGGTGGCTTCCCCTAAGAAAAATTCTTTAAAATCCTGCAGTTTTCCCCCAAAATTGAATTTACATCATGATTTTTCTTCACCTTTTGCAAATATAATATGTATACCGTATAATTTTTCCCCAACATTAAAGACAGGGTTGCCTCCCCATTCTGTGAATAAAAGCCCTGATTGCAGGTAGAAGCTGGTCATCTGACATTGGCAACATTAGTTGAATCCAGACACATGCAAATCTTAAGTTGGTCTAAATGTAAACCCATCAAATTGTTTCTCTAAAGAAACTTTTTCTGTACTGAATAATCTAGAAACTAGAAATGTGTCATCATGCCACGGATGCCCCCGCATGCAGCCAAAATTTCAGATGTTATTATATTTAGTTCCAAATTTGTTTGCACAAATTATTGTTTTCATTTTAAGTTCAAAGCCCTTAAAACTTTTCAATGTTAACACAAACCATTTTCATACAATGTTCAAAGCACTGAAATTATTCAGTCTTAACCTTTTGAAAATAGCATATTTCATATTTGTAGCCAAAATAATGGCTACATACGAGGGGTGATCCAAAAATTCGTGGACAATGTGTGTATCTCCATAACGTGACGTCCTACCGAGGTGAACTCTTTCGATATTATTAATCAATGCTTTTTTTAATAAATTGATAAAATTTTAAAACACCAATTGCATTTTTTATCTATATATGACAACATAAAAACATTAAGTATCAAAATCGCGGCGCAGCTTACTTTTTCTCTGTGATGTAAACGTTTTCATCTCATTTAAACACATGTAAAACCTGTGCAAACAAAGAAAATTGCGGAAAACGTTATCATAACGTTGTTTTGATGTGTTTGACGTCATTCTGTCAGTATTAGAAGACATTTTGAAGTTTCGGTTATTTTACGCTCGTGCTTTAAAGAACAGGTGCTAAAAACAGCTTTATCAAAAATGGACGTCACGGATGCAGCAAAACTTCGGACAGTTATACAGTTCTGTGTAAATCTTGGAAAGACGCCTGGCGAGACAAAAACAATGATCGAAAGTGTGACAAATAAACCGTCAGTGTGACGTTCTCTAGTTCTAAGCTTGGAGCAGAAGTACCAGTACTCAGTCATTCACCATATTCGCCTGATCTTTCCCCGTGTGACCCCGCCTTGTTTTCCAGGTTAAAGAAAGAGTTGAGAAGGTGACGTTTTGACAATCTGGACGAGTTGAGAGGAGCCATCCAATGCATACTGTCATCATTCAGCCAGGAATGGTATGCGAGTACATTTAGAGACTGGGTCCGCCGCCATGAAAAATGTGTGCGTGTTAAAGGGGAATACTTTGAAAAGTTATAAGGCAAAACGGTAACATGGATTACTTCCTATGATAGCATAACGTCGTTTGTGACGTCGTGAGCTGCGCCGCGTTTTGTCATGTCTATGTGTATAAACTGGTGCAAAATCCTTAATTCTTGTACAATCTTTACAATATTTTGAGAATTTGTCGACATATGGTCACTTAATAAGATACTAGAATTTCATGTGATTTGCTTTATTACTTTTTGTTTTATGCAGCGTGTCCACGAATTTTTGGATCACCCCTCGTACATTTCCACAAAAGTATGAGTGCTGAATCTGAATGTTCAAAATTTTTTCCAATATTCAAGAAAGATAAGTTTGTCCAAAATCATTGAACCACGACCAAATTCAAACTTAAACTGCCTATTCCTAAGATGTATCTATATTATTTTCAAAGTGAAAGGGACATAACTCTGCCAAAAAATCATCGAACCATGACCAAATTCCAACTTGACCTGCCCATTCATTTGACATATCCATATTTCAAATTTGAGTTGAATATGTAACACTGTTGGGTAGATAATGAACAGAAACTGTAAATTTCATATTTTTTTCAAAGTGAAAAGGGCATTACTCTGCCAAAAATTATTGAACCATCACCAAATTCGAACTTGACCTTGGCATTCCAAAAAATATCCATATGTCAAATTTGAGTTGAATGTGTTGTACTGTTGGGAGATAATAAACAGAAACTGAAAATTTCATATTATTTTCAAAGTAAAAGGAGCATAACTCTGCCAAAATCATCGAACCATGACCAAATTCAAACTTGACCTGTATTTTCTCATGACATATCCATATGTCAAATTTGAGTTGAATGTGTTGTACCGTTGGGGAGATAATGAACGGAAACTGAAAATTTCATATTACTTTCAAAGAAAAAGGGGCATAACTCTGCCAAAAATCATCGAATCATGACCAAATTCAAACTTGACCTGTATTTTCTCATGACATATCCATATGTCAAATTTGAGTTGAATGTGTTGTACGGTTGGGGTGATAATGAACGGAAACTGAAAATTTCATATTATTTTCAAAGTAAAAGGGGCATAACTCTGCCAAAAATCGTTGAACCATGACCAAATTCGAACTTGACCTGTATTTTCTCATGACATATCCATATGTCAAATTTGAGTTGAATGTGTTGTACCGTTGGGGAGATAATGAACGGAAACTGAAAATTTCATATTACTTTCAAAGTAAAAGGGGCATTACTCTGCCAAAAATCATCGAACCATGACCAAATTCGAACTTGACCTGTATTTTCTCATGACATATCCATATGTCAAATTTGAGTTGAATATGTGCAACGGTTACTAAGATAATGAACGGAAACTGATGATGACGGAATGACAGAATGACGGAATGACGGAAGGACGGAATGACGGAATGACGGAATGACGGAAGGACGGAAGGACGGAACAGGGTAACACTATATGCCCCGGCCATTACATGGCGGGGGCATAAAAAAAACCTTCGCAGTTTGGAAAAAGGAAAAAAAGGAAATTACTGTAATTTTATTTCAAACTTTACATTCAACTTTCTACGGAAGCGTCCTGGTGCCAATTTATAATGTTCTATTAAAAAAATAAACTCCTACGTAGGAGTTTCTAACTCCTACGTAGAACTTGTAAACTCCTACGTAGGACTTTGTAAGTCCTACGTAGGACTTTATAACTCCTACGTAGGACTTTATAAGTCCTACGTAGGACTTTGTAACTCCTACGTAGGACTTTATAACTCCTACGTAGGAGATAAAAAAGCCTAATTAGGAGTTTATAACTCCTACGTAGGACTTTTAAACTCCTACGTAGGACTTTATAACTCCTACGTAGGACTTTATAAGTCCTACGTAGGACTTTATAACTCCTACGTAGGAGATAAAAAAGCCTAATTAGGAGTTTATAACTCCTACGTAGGACTTTTAAACTCCTACGTAGGACTTTATAACTCCTACGTAGGACTTTATAAGTCCTACGTAGGACTTTATAACTCCTACGTAGGAGATAAAAAAGCCTAATTAGGAGTTTGTAACTCCTACGTAGGACTTTTAAACTCCTACGTAGGACTTTGTAACTCCTACGTAGGACTTTATAACTCCTACGTAGGAGATAAAAAAGCCTAATTAGGAGTTTATAACTCCTACGTAGGACTTTTAAACTCCTACGTAGGACTTTATAACTCCTACGTAGGACTTTATAACTCCTACGTAGGAGATAAAAAAGCCTAATTAGGAGTTTGAAACTCCTACGTAGGACTTTTAAACTCCGACGTAGGACTTTTAAACTCCTACGTAGGACTTTATCACTCCTACGTAGAAAACATATCAAAGAACTGAAAGCACAGAGTTCGACGGACATGTATGCTAGAGTATAACTTAAGATAGCATATTATGTAGGAAAATAAATTATATGAGCCGCGCCATGACAAAACCAACATAGTGCATTTGCAACCATCATGGATCCAGACCAGCCTGCGCATCTGCGCAGTCTGATCAGGATCCATGCTGTTCGCTTACAAACCCTATTACAAGTAGAGAAACTGATAGCGAATAGCATGGATCCTGATCAGACTGCGCGGATGCGCAGGCTGGTCTGGATCCATGCTGGTCGCAAAACCCATTATGTTGGTTTTGTCATGGCGCGGCTCATATGTGTCAAGTTGTAATTACCGCAAGCCACTTTAGTAAATACCTTTAGTCTGTAGCCAGAGATGATTTTGTCATTCTCTGCAAATATTAAACGATGATTCTGTATTATGTACGTTTAGTTATATTTATTATACACATGTTCACAAAATGTATGGGTTAAACTTTGTTCAAAGTAGGATATACAATGTAATTCATTATTAGACATATGCATGCATAATGCTCCGCAAACCGTTATCTTCTTAAACTTTACGGAGCAGGAACAAGACACTTCACTACCCCCCCCCCCCCCCCCCCTATAAGGATTTAATCATTTGAAACGGCCGAAAATGGATAAATTGCTTGTTTTGTTCAGCTAGTTCGTATTGAAATCGTAATCATTAAAGCCTTTTAAAATTTTGATATATATGCTTGATGTCGAGTAAGTTTTTTTTCGAATAGCTGTAAAGCAATTTTTCGGGATATATCGCAAATGCTTACAGACACCTCACCCTAAGACACTGTACTCTCTAGAAACCTGAGACACTTTATTAAAAGGTGAAGTGTTGCGGCATGGCCGTGTGACTAGTAGCCTAATGGTCGCTAGCCGCATGGGTTCAAACCCCGTTAGGCGCAAGCCGTTGTTTCCTTGAGCAAGAAACTTTACAATCATTGCTAAGTACGTACTGGTTGGTTCCAGGAACGGATTCGAAAGTGTGTCTTTAAGCTTATAGCTTCCTACACAATCAAACTTAAATCAATTCTGTATGAACCAAAGGTGAAATGTCCTCTATATTTAAGATTTGAGGGGAGGGGGGTAAGTGTCTTGTTCCTTCGCCGATATACCGGTCCGGAATGTTGAGATTTGCATTTCTTATAAAGTCATAAAGTCCTACGTAGGAGTTATAAAGCCCTACGTAGGAGTTAAAAAGTCCTACGTAGGAGTTTAAAAGTCCTACGTAGGAGTTATAAACTCCTAATTAGGCTTTTTTATCTCCTACGTAGGAGTTTTAAAGTCCTACGTAGGAGTTATAAAGTCCTACGTAGGAGTTATAAAGTCCTACGTAGGACTTATAAAGTCCTACGTAGGAGTTTAAAAGTCCTACGTAGGAGTTATAAACTCCTAATTAGGCTTTTTTATCTCCTACGTAGGAGTTATAAAGTCCTACGTAGGAGTTAAAAAGTCCTACGTAGGAGTTTAAAAGTCCTACGTAGGAGTTATAAACTCCTAATTAGGCTTTTTTATCTCCTACGTAGGAGTTATAAAGTCCTACGTAGGAGTTATAAAGTCCTACGTAGGACTTTGTAAGTCCTACGTAGGAGTTATAAAGTCCTACGTAGGAGTTTAAAAGTCCTACGTAGGAGTTACAAACTCCTAATTAGGCTTTTTTATCTCCTACGTAGGAGTTTATTTTTTTATAGAACATTATGAATTGGCACCAGGACGCTTCCGTAACTTTCCTCTCTGGAAAAAACAAATTTAATATAATTATTCTTGTAACCATTTATTAAGTTATCAAAATTTTTAATGCACGTAAATTTTTTTGCATCAAAAAGAAAGATCAAAATAAATACATACATTGGAAGCCTTTATTCTATTATCATTACCATTTTTCCCCTCTTTATGATTTTTTCCCCCTCAAATTTCAACAAAACAACCAAAAAATTCAATATTAGGCCACTTGGTACAAAATTTTCAAATATGACAAAATATAATCAAACATCCCTCTGACAACTTCAAACATTCCAATACAAAACTTAAAAACCAATGAATATCAATTTATATTCAATGAAATACGTCTTTTTTATCACCCTCTTCATATTTCGTGACATTTTCTGCTTCAGCGTATGAGTATACAGAAAAGTACAACACTTCAACTAATTACAACCTCCTACACTCCAACCCTACTACTCAATGCATTGATTTTTTAGGGACTAGCTATTATGCAAAAATGATTTGTTGACAAATAAATTACATAAGCCTCTTAAATTTCTCTGCCATTACCAAATACTACCATCCAATAAAGACAAGGCAAAATACAGTCAAACCTGAGTAAATTTAACCTAGATATGTTTATCTACATGTACAGTGTGGTTCTAAACGTAATGATTAAAATGAACAAAGATCTATAAAATCTGACTGTACGATTAAGATTCCAACCCAGCTTTAAAGGAACTCCACTAAGGTGTTTTAATGCCTCAAAACGTAAAATTAGAAATTCTAACATAGACCTGACAAAATGGAAAACTCTGCAAAGGATGATAAAGAACTCAAGAGTTAAAATAAAAACCGATTTTTGTGCGAATCTTAGCGGGATTTGAGTGAAAAGCATTGCAATGTTTTCCTTTTTGGGTTACTTTGCAAAATAAAAATGATTTTTCTGGAAAAATGGGGTGAGGGAATGATCCAAAATTTGCACACATGTTATTGGTTCATACCTTCATCAATTGGTACACATATCTTGAAAAAATATTTCCAGTCCTGTCATGTCGAAAAACCTCAGTGGAGTCCCTTAAAGTTTAAAACCACAAAGCATTTATAAGTTGCTACTTTCTATAAGGAAGTTCATTTCAACAAGTTCAAGATTTTATAAGCCAAATTTTTAAAAATAAAGTTATAAAGTCTTAATGCAGACAAAAAAAAAATCCATGCATTGTTAAGTAGTTGAAGATGTGTGCCAAAATTCTATAAAATATATTATTCACAATCTTTTGAATTGAAACATTTTATGCCCTGTACAACAATGCAGTCACATAAAAATCAAATTCAGAAAGATAACGGCTCATTAATGGGATGGCTAGTGCAAACAAATGATGTAATGTAATCAAATACCAGCGAGATAACCTGACATACCGAACATGGAAAATGAATTATCAAATGCATTTTTATCATGGCCAAGACCCATTTTTTGCTTGACACATATATCTCTGATATGTAAAACACTACAGCGATAACTGCCTCCTACTCTACAAGGCAATCGGCACAGAAGTAGACTTGTTTGCAAACATAAACAAATAGTAACCAGTCTACAGGCCACTTCAGTTGCTCTGCTGAGATTATTCAAATTACCGTATTTGTTCATAACCATAAGATCATGCCCCATTGAACTGTTGATAAAAAAAGACTGATTTAGTTAATCAATGCTTTCTCTTGATTGGTCAGTGTATTATTCTGAGCGTATATCTGACCAATCAAATACATGTGTACATGAAATCCGAGTTTAAACATATAAAAAAAATTTATGACACACATTGTTGTAAATTTCACATGATGTAAAAAAACTGACATTATTTTCTTTTTAAACAAAAAGGGATTTAGGATTTAATTTTTTGTTTTCTTTGTTGGTGTTTATCATAAAACATTAATTTATAAATTGCCTTTTTATCTGCTCCTCCACAAGAAATTCACAACTTCTCCACTTGAACCAAGTGAATCAGCCATGGAAGACTTTATGATGCTATTGAAGTATTCATATTGTTGATAAAATGCAGGTTTATTTTTTTTAATTGTACAATTTCTTGCTATAAAACTTGTGAACCTGTCTGTTGACCTAACTTAACTAAGCTCCATTAAGTAGAGCATCTTTCAGGAAATGTGCAATAAAACAATGAAGCAATTAACTTCCTACAGCATGTATAAAATAAAATTAATACATTCAAGTACATCCTCAATCATGTACAATGTAATAATTCCATACTAGTATATATATATTTTTCTTGCAATACTGCCCAAAACTCGATTCACGTTCATTACATAATCAAGTTATTTATATAAATACGTGGGAGTGGTAATCTCGGTTTCTCATTAATTTGTGGTTCATATAACACAATGCTAAATAGATAAATTTTAAAAGCGAGAAATACATTATAACATCATAATTAATTCACATCTTACTTGTCACTTTACACTGCACATACGGTACAAAAATTTTTTTATTTTTTTTATTTTACAATGTGAATCATAGTTTACTGTACAATAGGAGCAACTTCTTGAAAAAGAATGGGAAACCCCCACTTGTTATATTTAAAATAGGTCAGGGTTACGTATAGAGGTGTACAGACAAGTTTTTAACGGAGCAGAGACCATCATGAAAGGAGGCATATATCTTGTGATGGGGGGGGGGGGCATACATGAACCTTTAAGGGAGTCAAGAAAGCAGGGTCGATGTGTTAAAAATCTTCTACTTAGCCGGAGGTACTAATTATGTACATGTACATTTATCATACAGAGAACATTATAAATTTTTAGAACAGAATGAGAGAGTGGGGAATGTAAAAAGTTATTAATTTTTTTTATTTAAAATGCAATTATCCTTGTTACTTTTTAATAATTGTAGACAATTTCTATATATAACTTATTACCTTGACCTTTGTAGATAAATTTTATCATTTGTAGTCAAAATCTTCCAATAAGAATTAGGATTACATTAAGAAGTAATAAAAAATTAGTCAACTTTTCTGTCATTACCATTATTTTGCCCATTTATAGTTTTATTTCATCAAAGAATGCAGAATGATGCTCAATGAAAACTATTGCAGATAGGAACTAAAATTACATGCTACTGCTTTCAGGCTCTCCTATTTAGGCATAATTAACTCTTAGTTTAATACAGAATATATTTTATGAAGCTACTAATAGCTTATAGACACACTCTTTAACCAACCAGTACTATGTTTCTTGCTCAATGAAACAATGGCTTGTCCCCGATGGGGTTTGCCAAATTGGCCCAATATGGATAGTTGTCATAAGTAACCCATTATCTGCTTATCTCCAACACACAGAGGTGAGGGGCAAGTGGTTTAAGACAACGACCGTAACCATTCAGCCACGGAAGCCCCAAGAAGTTCACCTAGCATATAGTCTTTGCCACCAGTATAGCAAGGCTTAGCCTACATATCCGTGCAGTCGTAACCAGACTCTTTACTTAACTTGGTAGCTAAATTTGAAATCCCATAAACTTTAAATTGACTGTTCCAAATCTAATAAATGGCAATTCTATTACACAAGTTCAGCAGCTTAAGCGTCAACTTGGTATCCCAATTCTCAGTACAATTGTATTGCATAATCAAAACAAAAACAATATCTAGTACATTTCATAAATCAATTCTAAATTATAATCTCGGGCAATTTATGCAAATTCATTGAACATAATTATTCACCAATAATGCAACCTTGGCAGATAACCTTTCAAATTTCTTCCATTGTCATTCAATTACAAACTAAGGAATTTCAACGATCTAAACAATTCCGTTCATTTGCATATATTTCATTGGAAATTCCTTTAATTTACCAGCTGTTATTATTCTATTCTATTTTAATGTCGTGTAACAAAGTGGAATGTCCCGTAACAAGACTAGTATTACAATTTACAACGAATTGAACAGAAC
Organism: Ruditapes philippinarum; assembly: GCF_026571515.1. Lineage (NCBI taxonomy): Eukaryota > Metazoa > Mollusca > Bivalvia > Venerida > Veneridae > Ruditapes > Ruditapes philippinarum. Next base: position 70,645 of record NW_026855673.1, on the reverse strand, counting down.
GGAAAAATTCATAATTTATAATATTATATATCTCAGATTCCAAAATTCCTGCTCGGAAGTGCATAGAAATTCCTTGGAGGATTGTAATGCAATATAAATGGTTTTTAAAAATAGCCATTGAAATCTTTAACATAATTTCATAAAACAAAACAACGAAATAATGAATTTAGAACGGTTGAATATTAGTTGATCATATGTATATGATTTGTATGCAGTCATAATGCTGTGTATGTTTTATATTCAGGAAAGATATTGTCTCTGTTTAGTTATAATATATTACATAGATAAAATTGTAAATAATCCTGGATTTGTAAACAATTATTTCAAGTTTCAACCAAAGCAATGCAACGGGTACACTGGTCAGACAAATCCAGCATGGTTTTAATTAATACTGGTCTGAGGGGGAGTGTCTAGGGGCATGCTCCCTGGAATTTTTCCCTTCTGGATTGTTGGAAGATTTATTTCCGTGTATATATATTTTTACCAGTAATCTTAACAGAATTGTTAGAAATTACAGGCATACTTTTAAATGATAAATTTATATTTTATCACTATCCTGCTACAAAGTGGGGACTGGAACAAGGTTTGAATTTGCAACAATAAGTAAAAAGAATATATTAGAACAATCACAATACTTAACCCTTTCCCTGCCAGAGGGTTATGGATTTATTGCGATCACCTATTTGCTAGAGGGTTTTCTAAGAAATTGCTATAATGTATATTATTAATATAATTATCATTATTTATTATTAGTATTATAAAATTATATATGTTTCCAAATCTGCTAGTATAATAATAATTATTGTCGATGGTATAATTATCTATATATTTATTATTATTATTATTATTATTATTATTATAGAAAAGGCAAAAGCCGTCCATATGGCAAATACGCCGAAAATAATAGGGACGGCATATGCAAAGGGTTAGGCTTATTGACCTAATTTTCCCCTACATGTTGTACCATTATAACCAAGTGTCTTAGTAATAGCAACAAATTTATTCTAGTCTGATTGAACACATATCAATTATACAAAAATGAAATCCGAGTCTGAGAAAAAAAACTGATGCACTGCTTTTCGAGAAAATCATTTTTCTCTACATGAATTGGCAATAGCTTGAGACACATTACTCTTACCAATTTGTTGCAAAGTAGTTTATGAACATATTTGCTTGACATCTAGGCATTCCGAAGTCGGGCGTACACGACATAATGACTCGAATATTCCAATACTTAAGCAAAAACAAAGCCATTAGCAGAGAGGCTGAAAACAATAACCGTTAGAATGGTCAATATTGGAATCTTTTTTCTCACATAGATTCTCGGATTCTTCACTAATTCAGGACTTAAACCTAGATGCATATAATACGAGAATGTTTAGAAATGAATTGTGCGACTTAACAAGAGTTGTCCTGAATCATTGACGTCTGAGATAAAATATTTATCATATAAACCATTTCAAAGGCAAGTCAATAAATTTCAATGTAACACAAACAGTACATCATTTTAATCAAATGAAAACTTTGCTATATTTTGACACATTAAATACCTAGAAATGGAATTCCAGGGCCTTAATTCACAAATTTTGGTGCCGAAATTTTAAATCAATGAAAAATTGGCCATATTTTGTCAAATTAAATACTGTTATTTAAAGCCAATAAAGGAGATTCACTTATGTATATTTATTAGGAACAAAAGAAATATTTTTATTATGTCAAATACTTGCTTTCAAAACAGATTTATATCTAATTTCGTATGCAACTAAGTTGACTGGCAACATAATAAATTGATGAATGGAATTACTGCATATTATACATGCACATGTACAAGAGCAGCACAGCAACCTCTTCAAAAAATAACATGCTGTAACTAAGAGGTAAGTCCAAAAATAGATGGGAAAAGGACCGACTTGTCTCATATTAAGCAGTCACACAACGAGAGATAAATCTCCCAGAAGAGAGCAAGTTCTAATACAAAAAGCATCACTGCAAGAATATCAATCTTTAATGCTAGAAATCAGTGTAACCTCAATTTATTTTTTTCTTCTTCTCACTTTTTATCATCTTTTCAGATAGAATATGAAACCTTTTCTATAATAATGGCATTTAAATATTAAGATCTTTTCTGTGACATTATTTTAGCAAAGTGTCCTCAATAGAGGGCTGTTGCAGGATCCTTTAATACTACATGTAGTTTACAAGAAGGACCCATGTTCAAAATGGATCAAAATTCAACTAATAATTCTATTATACAAGTCATGTAATATAAAAGGTCTCATTTCTTCTTATTATTTAATAAAGGAAAAGGTCTACATAGAATGAAAATTGCCAAACATTTTTGTATTTTCTGATCGTAAGATCAGTAAATACATAGCTAACATCCACGGTCTAACACAATATTTCCTAACAGTCCTAACAACGCAAAGTAGTTCTCACTCAAAACTGCTTAAAAACCAGCAATTTAAAAGAAAGAATAATTTTTAATGTAGGCATTTAATGAATTACAGTGCATTAAAAGTTTAGATTAGTCAATAGAAATATGAGGTTACAATCACAAATTTCGCGGATGAATATCTTTTTACCCAATGAAAAATGTTCGGCTATTTCCGTAAAGCTTCGGATTATCATGAATATCATTTTATATAGCCGTAAAGCTTCGGATTATCATGAATATCATTTTAATCAATGAAAATGCTATTTTTAGCTATGCCTATTACCGAATACTCCAGAGCGTAGTACACAAATAAATCTGACTGTCGAGTAGTGGAATATATACATGTCGGACTGTTTTGGCGATTTTCGATAAATTATTTTCATCAGTGTTAAACAACACGTTTATCGTGAACAAAATACCTCGAAATTAATAAGGATTACAAACACGAAATGGAAATTCTCAATTTAAAATTACATAATGTTTTCGTTTTTATTCAAGGTTCATATGTATAACTTCGCCGTGGTGCAGAGGTAAGCGGTCTCGTTGAGGATGTGAGAGGCCTGTGGTTCAAATCCTAGTCGAGGCAATTCTATTTTTTTTCATGCAAAATTCCATATGTAAATCTCAAACTGTTATAGAAGAAAATTAAAACGCTGTCGCTGCGTAAGATGAATTATAGTATATAAAAATAAACTTATACAGGAAAGTACATACAGATAGTCAGTATGATTTAGATTGCAAAGATCAGAAAATACCATAGAGCTGCAGCCCTTTGATTTATTTAATGTAAGTTACTGCAGTTTTGCAGCCAACCCTTAATTTCTATATTAAATTTCTTGAAAATGTCCACTTGTTTCTTCAGTCTACGGGAACTGATTTTGCTGTCTCAGCAGGGGCATGACCCCTATCAATATTCTTAATAATAATATAACAATACTTAATAGCAAGCCATTCTCCACCCCCCGTCCCCCCCCCCCACATTAAAAAGTTTGTAATAGATTTCACTCATTACATACATGTAGTACACTTCAATATTGATAAAGCTCAGCTGTTAGAAAAAAAAAACATGAAAAATTTTCTGCTGAAATCATCGTGTCATACCAGACAGGGGGAATTAATGTACTCATTTACAGTAATTTGTTAATAACATGGGAAACTGCAACCTGATTTCTATTTTCTTTTGTTTCATGACATAATGTATCAGTGACTTGTGACTACAGTTTCATGACAGGCAGATAATTTAATTAAAGGCACTTGACGTCATAATTAACCATAAAATATATCAAAATGGCAACAAAAAAAAGACAGTGGCAGCTGTAGAGGATAACATAAACAAAACATGATTCAAGAAAACTATGAAAAAAATCTTTTTTACTCCATTCATACAGGTGTGCAACTAATATACCACAATAATATGTGTTTTTCTGTCCTTGTGACAAATCTACACTTGCAACAACCTTAAAACAATATAAAAGGATTCTATAAATATAATAAACATAAACATGTAGTTATAACAAATAAAGCTAACATTTTCTTATTCAGTTGAATCTACCATAAATGTAAATTTATGCCTTTTAGGACCCCAAGTCAACAAAAATAAACAAGACTATTTTTTGAATAGCTTAAAGTGTATCAGTAATTTCTATCTTTCTATGACATGCTATTAAGAAATGTGAGTTTGAATCTAGAGAAGTCATGGTCTAGTGGTTAAGGTGTGTGCCTCTCAACCCAGAGACTGACAGGGCTCTAGCCCTACTAGAGGCAACACCATGTCAATCAATTCAAAAACTTTAACATATTGTGGCCTAGGCCTTGGATTGAATTAACTTTTTAATAGACATCATACAGCACTAAAATAGGGAGCATATAATTATACAGACTGTACATATATCCAACATATCATACTGATTGAAAGCTAGAACCATTTCACATACTTTGAAGAAAAGCCAATGGTACAATTCAGCAGCTGTCTATAGAGAAGTGAGAAATACCCTTAGGGCCAAGAATCTTCTTGTTAGATTCCTTAGAGCAAGACAAGATTGGTTTTTTTAAAACCAGTCTCTGTAATACTAAAGTGGAGTGCCTTTAATTACTCCAATTACAGTAACAAAAGAGAACAATTAAATCCTTCACAGTTTTGCCCCTCGATGAATAGGCTTTCAAAAAAACAAACAATACACTAAAGGGACTACTTTCACAAGGTAATTAGTCCACTTCGGTGAGCACGTCAGGCGTAGTTATACCTAGAGATGTAAAAATAAACAAATAACCTGAAAACCGAGACCGATTTTAATGTGGACACTAGATAATTTTACAAAGATCACAAAAGATTTAAGACTTCAAACCGAGTTAGACTATACTAGGTTTAAGTGCATATAACCGCAAAATTATAATAAAGGGTTCATCACCTGGGAACAACATAAGAGTAAAATTTCAGTATCAGGTAAATTGACATAATTTCAAGTGTGCAGTCTTAAACTTTGAAAGTATTTTCATTTTAATAATTTACAAATAATAATTAAGACACTATTTCTATACTCAGGTAATCCTAAATAGAAGGCTTGCCTCTATTATGAATATTGGTACGGCCATGCCATATTTATAGAGCTATGCAGTCTGGCCTGTTTCAACATTAGTGGCAGCTTAATTTTTTCTTTATTCATTTTAATAGACTATTAATACTTAAGTTCCTTAACAATTAATTTCAGAAATGGAGTCAGGACTCAGGACATGTCCATCTTTCAATCTGGACAAAACCATTCATCATTTTCAGAGAAAATTTCAAAAATTGCATTGACAATGACTAAATATGGAACAGTGCAGACCGATGACTGAATAGCGAACAGTACTGACCAAGATCATGGTCGGCAGACCACTGAATCCAGTGATTGCATGGGTAGAAATAAGAATCTGTTGTCATCGGCAGACTTATTGCTCACAATTGGATCCTTACAAACTACAAATCAGCGATTTTTCTCACTTAATTTGGAAGGGGTCTTAGCTTCTTGATTTGTGAAAAATTATCACTAAAATTTCCAATTTGGAAAAAAGAAAAAAGCTGGTGTTACTTCAAACTGCATGATCTCAAAGAAAAATTTAATTGGGAAGAGGTCTTTTTTTAGGCCCCAGTTAAATAGGGTGAAAAATCACTGGCAGTAAAGGCATATCAGAAGGTCAGTCAGCCTGTATTCTATATAGATAAAATATAAAAAATTTCATGATTCAATCATGATCTGACATTTCAAAAGGTACATTTACTTGTCCATAGACTGATATTCATCATACTGAAGGTTACTAAGAATCTTTAAGAGAATAAAACTTATTATATAATCATAAGCTCTTAAAATGATCTGTCTGAAGCTGAAATTTAACAACATTAAGTCTATTTGGTTGGTAAAACCTTTCATATTAGTCTATCCTAGGAGAATAAAATGCAGACTCTTGAAGGCTGTCTTTATTTACAAACAGCTAATCTGAAAGCACGCAATAAATAATATTTAAAATTATCATGAAATATTTTAAACCTTTTTCTGAGGTGGTTTTAAAATACATATCATATTTATAAACTTGCTTGACTCTTATAAATTGCTTGCTGCCATACAGACTTGCTGATATGCCAACAATATTAGGTCATGTGACCCTGCACATATCTATTAAACTGCCTGTCTGACCAAACTGCACATATATTATTTTTGGTTGGGTTTTACGTTGCATGGAAGACCTCAAGAGCCCCTCTGTGCATGGTTTTAGGCTCAATCGGGTACATGAGTAGAACTAACGATGTTCTGTAAGCTAGCTGGATAGTTTTCTTACCTTAAGTTAAAGAAACCCAGACCCTGGTGGGATTCGAACCCACAGCGAAAGGCATGATTTGAAGTAACAATAATAACTATTTGGCCACAGACACCCAAAACACTGCATACTGTAACTTAATATGTCATTAATTAAACTGAAACCCCTTAAAATTACTAATGGACAGTTACAATTTCAAAGCAGGAGATACAAATTTAGCAGTGTACTGGTGTCATGTTCTTTCCCAAATAATATGACAAAATTTAATTTCATCTGTACATAAAGGATATGTCTATTTGTCTAGCTTTTAGGCCAATAAAAGTGTGCGTGACCAGTAACATTTATTTCTTGCATAGTTGTACAAAAAAGTGAAATTTTATCTTTCTATATTCATGATAAAATTTCGAAAAGTTTACATTTCATAATGTTGACTATCCAAGCCATGAAACTAAAATTTTTGTTTTGGAGTAATATTGGTAATGCAGACGACAGCCAGTGCTCTCTCTGCATTTGGCCAATTTACCCATTTGCTAAAATATTATTATTTTGGCTTGAGAAAATTTAATTTGGCAGTTATTGCTCACTTAAAATCAAAAGATTCTCAAACAATTATGAATATAATATATGTTCAATATTTTTAAAGGGTATAAAGTTGGGTCAAAATGACATTGCTTTACTTGTAAAGGCATATGTGTGTAACTGTTGAGTATAAATGGCAACTCAAAGAGCGCATTTTTGTATCATTTCAGACACTAGCACTAGGGTGCCCGAACCAACAATCAACCGTCCAAAAGCCAGCCAGATAGTTGTATAGATATCACGTTTTCTTGTGGGATTCCCACCAAGAGTGTTTAGGAGAAAGGAGATACAAACCACTCAACCATGGATGTAGCTCATGCAGTCTGATCAACTTCTTTACTGTTGGCTGCTTGAAATCCCTTTATCTTTGAATGGACTGTTTCAAATTCAAAGAAGGGCTAAATTCATTTACAAAATTTAGGCAGGTTAAATCGACATTTCCAGCTTCTATACATTTTGAACCTTTTGGCTTTCCATAATTAATTTTGGGAATTGTTTCAATGTCAAGATGAAAGTTTGAAGTTAGTCAGCCAACAGCATTGAACCTGGTCAAACTGATCACATGTGCAAGCTAGCCTGACTCGGGCCTATCTCTATACTAGTGACAAAGGGTAAACCTTTTAGGTTCCACCTGGATATGGATTTAACACTCAACCATGGACATTTAATATTTGTACAAAGTGCATGTGCATAATTTGTATATATGGATGTACTTTAAGAAATTAAGACTTTTGAAAGTATAGAGCTAGACTACATTCATTGCATTTTGATACTTTGATCAACAGATGTTTAAACTGCACTTAATGTACAAGGGGTACAAATTTATCAATATCAATTTAAGCGATTAAATATTGCACGAAAATACCACTAAAAGTACATAATTATATACAAGTCCTGACATCTTCTATTGGTGAGTATAGAGCCTTTAAATCACTTATAAACCTAATATTTCCAGTCAATTAATATGCTTATTAAAACCCCCACTAAACCACAGCATCATAATGGCTAAAACCGCAGGCCCTAAAAAGGTACACTTTTTATTTGTTGGCAATATGTTATGCTCATTATTTAAGCATAAATTGAAGACAGATGCATAATTTTAACAAGTCATTAGCATAACTTCATACATATCTCCTATTGTATTAAATATGTATGAATATTAATGTGAATAAAAAATCGAGATTAATACAAATGTATGTACTAATAACAGGTCATCTAACCAAAACAATTCCATCTATTCATTTTACAACTATTATTACATTCCCTAAAACAATTAAATAAATATTGTACAGTCTGCATTGTACATGTATACTTAAAACCTTATTTTACTAACCCAAATATACCATAAAATGGATTGACAAAACATACCGGTAACAATAATATTTGGACATTAATAAAAAGTTCTGGACATTTTAATGTAAAAAGACTTTTAACTGTTTTCTTTTGGTTTCTTGCATGCAGATGACACTCTTAGAAAATAGTCTTTGTAATAGGGCTTTAACTACACTGACACTGTTCAGTTTAAATGACCACTTATTACCCTAGATGTCCAATTAATATTCATTGATGCACAGCCTCACAGGTTTTGGCATCATAGTAGAACTTACCCACCAACCGTCCACTTGCCACAGTGGATCTATAGTTTCCTCAATTGAATTTAAAACAATTCAACTTCCCACTTCAAATGGGAAAGATTTAAACCTGTTGTGGTGAATAAAAAGGGATTCAGAGGTCAGTGACATAGATTAATAAAGTCACTACATTGTAGATTTAAATGATTTAGTGGCATTGGGCCGCGGACTGGCGCTAATTTTGGAAGATTGAAAGTGACTGGCGCTAATTTTGGAAGACTGAAAGTGACGATAATTGATACCATGATAAAATGTTCAACCTTTATTTCAGTACATGTACATAATCATAGTACTGGTAGAAATGGTAGAAATATAATGAAATTTGATAAAGGTGAAAATATTGATAAAAACAAAGAATCTAATGTAACCATCGTGACATACATGTACATGTATGATGATATATTACGAAATACAACATTACTAAGAAGCTGACTTGAGGAGTTTTCAGATAGCAAATTGATCACTTGTTATTTTCTAAGTGTTTCAATGGCATATGGATGACACTACTTTAAAATAGAACTAAACTCTCCCATAGCAGCTTTCCCTTGTTAAAAATATGTAATAATACTCCCACCAAAAAATATAATACAATCTACTATAATAGTACAGAGCAAATGAGGTGAACACGTAGCATTAGTACAAAAGATTAAGAGAATAATGTGTACCTAATCCTAGATAAAAGTGAAATGGGTTATAGCAGCTCAGTGAACTTCACTTGTAGGCAGGTTCACCTGTCAATCAACCGCCTCATTACAGACACCATAGCTGATTACAATTTTTGAGAGAGAGAAAAAAACCTCCAAGTGCTGTACCATGTACCTGTCAGTTTAATCTGCTGAATGAACTTCGATGAAACTATTTACTGCGGGATGCACTCTATAATTGATTATTCTATTATTTTTTTGCTTAAGATAGCTCTTTTTTTTTCAATTAACTTAGTTTACACATAAATTTTAGATTGAATACAAAGAAAGTTAAGCATGTATTCTGTCTCATTCTTGAATCTAAACATTTTTTTTGGTAAGGGGTTTTACGTTGCACCAACACAGTAGAGGTCATTTTAAGAGTCATAATTATGGTGATTTTCAGCTTTACTGGAGGAGGGAAACCTAAGGTGCATTATTTTAGCCACTAACAGGCACCTGAGAAGAACCACCAGCATTCTGTAAGCTAGCTGTCAGATAATAACTTCTCATGAAAAGTCCAAAGTCCCTTGGGCCTGGCAAGATTTGAACCTACATGTACAGCAGTGAGGGGCAAGTGGTTTGAAGTCAACAACCTTCACTATTGGACTATGAATCCAAAACTCAATCAGGTTGAGGTATGTTAACAAAATAATCTAAATGAAACCAAGCTTTGATCCCAGATACATAATTTACATTGTAAGCTAGAACCCATGATCACTGGATTCAGAATTTCAGATGCAGCACTCTAAAACCCTTGACCATCAGAATGGTCAGTTTATAAAGTTAACAGTACACTGACTCACTGATCAATGAAACTTAATTCTGTTCATCATTCAAAAAGTAACACAATAATGATATTACCAACAAAAATTCTAATACATTAAAACAGAGCCATTTTCATGAAACAATTAAGTGATGCTTAGCTATTTTAGTGTATAATCAAATAAAGATCAAACAATAACTTGAAGAAAATTGCCTCACTGTAAGATCAGATTGGCAGATTGTCTGAGATAGCAACTGCAATTTAACATGCAGATGCGTTTATATAATACATGAGAAGAATGAAGGAATAATAATATATAATAAGTAAATTTTTAGAAGAAAATTTGGGTACAATTCCTTGTGTTTACAATAATAAATATCAAAGATACATCAAATAAAGATAAATCCTATGTATACATCATAATTTAACTATATAATTATTATGCAAAAAAGAAAACTTTTTTAAAAGCCTCAAATCTGAACTTCAAAATAACCACCATAAATTATGATAATAAATTATAATTTCTACTATCAGTGTACAGAAATAAATAAAAACAATTCTCCCAAAACATTTCACAACATTCATTCATACAGTCAGGTATGAATAAAATATTCCAGGATTCGTAAGTTCAGGCAGTTTTATGGTCTGGTTGAATAAATCAATCTCCCAAGACGTATACTTCACACACTTTAAGGCCAGCAAATCTGATTTCCATTTTATCTGGAATCACTATTTTAATTGTCCTTATGATATTTATAAAGAAAACTTTAAAAAAATTCCTTTGTCCATGGAGGCTGTGGAACAACCTTGGCAATACATATTTAATTGATTTTGCCGCCCATGACACACAAGTTTATGCATTGTTTTTCCACTTTGTATTGCTCAGATTTTAAGCCTTTTTTTAAACAACATATGTTACCCTAAAGCAAAGATAAACAACAACCATTGTAGTTAGAAATGTGAAAATTTATAAAATCTTCACATTACAGGATAACAACATACAAATCACAACTTTATTGTAATTCCACATTACTTAGTAGACTTTTAAAGAACTAATTTACCTTTCCAAAACATCAAGCCGTTCCCTCATTATAAGAGATAAAGTACATATTGTCAATCAATATCATACAGGGCTCAAGCTAGGTTCAAAATTTAGGGAGAAGTCACTTCTCCCTCCAGCTGCTTTAGGGAGAAGTGGGGAGACTTTAGGGAGAAGTGAGGAGATTCATTTATCGATGTTTGTTGTATGTTATCGCAATTATGTTGACTCACTGTACATATCTTATTAAATGAATTGGATTTGTGTTACAACAGAATATTCAATTTTAATTTAAAAGTAGTTTGAAACAAGTAATAATAAGAATGAGTATCATGTAATGCAACCATTGCATTAAATGAAGATAAAAAAGCCATAGTTGATTCCTATCATGGATCATAATCATGGGTGGATTAACAGTTATTCCCTTCTGATTTACTATTAAAAAGCTTGCGCCGGACATTATATTCATATTCACTTATGTTGTAAAGAAAATGAAAGTAGATAACAAAAGAAACGATCTTTAATTTAACTACATTTGTAATAAATACAGTGTAATACGCCGTCAATTTTATCAAATTTAACTCGTCGCCAAAAAAGGTTATCATAACTTTCATTTAAAATTACGGTTACAGTTATATGTCGAGCGGACAATCATTCGATACTGAAAATTTAATTGACGTTTGATCCGTCCATCATAAATAATTGTTACAGGTAGTTGTATGTTAGCGATTTAATGATTGGTTTAATAATGTCGCCTCGATTAAAACATGAATTACGATTGGTTTCTCGCACGTATTGGTAATCTCGCCGTGGGCGGAGTCTAATTGTTCCTCGAGCGTCTGTTAATTAGACTTTTATGGCATGTTGGTAAACAAACGAATTAATGACATTTCGCGTTGATTGAGATGCATGACAGTCCCTTTTTCCGGCGGCGAGGGTAAACAAAGCAAACACACACAACATGTTATTCACAGTTATTGTTATTGTTGGTAATTTTCAATAATGGATCAATAAAATCGGGCGACTTCGTCTTCGCTTTCATGTAAGATGTCGGCGAAGTCAGACGGAATTTGGCGACTATTTTGCCCGAATCGCCCACTAGCTCGAGCCCTGATCATAGGGACTGTAAACTACATTTAAATAATTAAAAGATGAATAGTGATTAGTAAATTAATATTGCTATTTTTAGAAATAATAAAACCCAGACCTGTCTTTTTTTCTCAGTAATTTAAGAGCACGATCCATACCCTTTTGGAATACTTATAACAACATGTGGATTGGTTGCCTTGAGTAGTTCCATGGAAAACAGATTTTTTTAATGTCAACAGCTCACATTATTGAAAATAACCACTCTTGTAATACAAAACTGGTTTCGACTGTAAATCTTAGTTGCAGAATTTTGATAAAGGAACTATTTTACTTTTCTATCATTGAAAGGGAAAAGGCTATGAGAATGAAGTTAGAAATAAAACAAAGCTTGGTACCATAAACACCATATTGTTTTCTAAAAAAAAGCTTTCTCCAAAGAGATCAAGAACAGAATCTATAAAGCTGACATTATACAATAAAGAAAAATACATAAAATCTGACCAAGTTAGGGGTTAAGGAAACATTTGTGACTTATAAAAGACAAAACTTATTATTTTATCAATTGTTCAACTTCTCACAATACTTACTATTATTAGACTTTAAGTCTCTGTGAATTAATGGAATTGGGGCTTCCTCATGCAGATAATACATCCCTGTTGCTATCTGCATGGCCCAGTCCACTAAAATATCCGGCGGAATTTGGCGTCCATTTAACACTCTATTTAAAGAACCTCCTGCAGCATATTCCATCACAAGACAAAGATCTGGTTCCTGAAGACATACTCCTCTTAAAGACACAATATTTGGATGGTTTAAAAGCCAAAATAGCTTTGCTTCTTGGCTCACATTAGCAAAGGTGGCGTCAGGTTCATCTGGATCATGGTGTGCAATTTTAACAGCCACAACCTCACCCCTCCAAGTTGCGTGAAAAACTTTACCAAACCCTCCTACACCTATCACATCATTTAATTTTAATTCCCTGAAATCAATGTGCAGAGGTATTTTCTTAATAACATCCGCCTCTTTTGACACAAAATTGCTCGGAAATATTCCCACTTTATCTCCAACTTTTCCCGTCCACCATCCATGATCTCCAGATATTTTGGCATCAGTGGAAAGTACTTCCACCTCAACACCACGTCTAAGTGTCAACTCATCATCTCGAGTTGCTTCATAATCAAAAATTGAAGTAAATATCGGACCACCATTGACATTTTGCACAACTGATGGCCTGGCATAAGCTATTGAATTTGATGCCACGGACATGTCAGACCGTAATGCACACGGCATTTGAACACACTGGCCGTCACTAAATCAACAACAAACAGATAAAGTAACATAAGAAATAAATCAATAACAAAGCTGTGCTGACATAATCAAACTAAATCCTTTCAAATATTCTAATTTTGGGCTACATGACTCTTGACAGTTGATTTGCACTGTAACGCGATAATTTTTCTAAAAATAACAGTAAAATCAAAAGTTTTTCTTATCATTCATTAACTTTACAAGGTTATTGACATTTTGCTTTAGACATCGAAACACAAAATACTCTCGGAAAGCGACATTTTTCACTTGCGTTCCCATCTTTTACACCTTTGTTTCTGTCACAAAAATTTAGTAGCCGCCATATTGGTGTACTTTGACCTTGACCAATCGGGTGTGAACAAAATTGGCAATGCGGATTTGAAATGAAAATGCGTCACCTTAAAGAAATTATATTCGCATAATTAATTAACACTAGTAATTGATTCAAAATGTAAAGATTAAATCACACAACGTTAAAGAATGGATGATTATCTAATTTTCGATAAGGCTATTCCATTATTTATGGTGAAATGAAAATGTTTCCAGCAGCAATAACTTGCATCTGGGTCAAGGAAGTCATAGCTTAAAGTAAACTAGAACTTGTATTTTGGGATAAGGCTACTGAATAAGATTGTCATTTTTAATCAAAACTATGCAACACCTTCTTTCAAGCATTATGTGCAGTTGCGTGTCTGTGCCAGAGTTTAAAAGAAGTAATGTAAAGAAGAATTTATAAAAGTAATACTGTAATTTTTACGTACATGTAATTAAAGAGAGTTGAAATAAAAAGTTGATAGTGTTAGTTATGAAGGGAAAGCATACAGCTAAAACAAATATATTTTCATTTTAAGCACGGTGGGGAAGAGTGGTCACTCCTTGTTTAAATTGATCCATGGTAAGAACCTGCACAAGTTCAAATTGCAGTGAGTCAGAGGACTATTGTTGCTGGTATATTTATATAGTAGTTACATACAGTGAGGATATGCCCGAAAGAAAGAGGATGTGAGTGTCGGGTGCGACGGAGAGAGCTGAATGTGATGGGGTATTGGCACAGTAACCAATCCGATAATCTTGTAAAACATTAGGAGTCTGGCATAAATTCTCCTATTTTCCAGGGGACTCCAACCTAACTTATAGAACAAACAGATGATTATGAATACTGTCATAAACTTACTTTAATTTTTATTTTTTTTAAATTCAAAATTTTGTATAGACTGTGATGTATTTTAATGCTTTATTTTTTAAACAATGTACTATCAGACCTAAAATTGTACAAACATACCGAGACAATTATATTGACTTTGAAACAATTTCTGAAATCACCACCAATTAAGTAGAACAATATTTATACATGGTGCCATAAATGAATAATCCATGCTATAATCGTCACTTAAAATGATTCAATTAAAGGGGGAAGATGTATGCAAACTCCTGATGAATCATTATTTTTATTAATAGAATGCTATCATTGACAAATACAGCCCAGGTCAATTCTGAAACATAACATTTTTACAGTGATTCAAACGAAAGGTACATCATTTTTAAAATTGGAAGACAAATTAGTCAAATTTTGTCATCCAAAACGTAACTCTTTTCATTCGAAACGAAAATGAAAAAAAAATGTTTAGTACCCATCTACATAAATGTTATCACTATAGCTTAATTAGACTTCTCTGGAACATGTTTCAAAGACATACATATACTCGGCTGACATTCGTTTTCAATATAACATTCGTTCCTGGAACAAACCAATACTAAGCACTGAGTGTTTCAAAAGTTTTTGTTTCTTGCTGTAGGGAACAACAACTTGCCACTGACATATGCTTTTAATGGTATTATATACGCATGTCAAGTCAAGTCAAGTAAATTTTATTTATAAGTCGGAAACATCAACAATAAACATAAGCTCTGATGAACTTTTTACACCGACTACGCGAGCAGCTTCTTCCGCTAAAAATTAATCAATTAATTATAATTATAATAAATTATAATTACACCGACTACGCGAGCAACTTCTTCCGCTAAAAATTAATCAATTAATTTATATTGATATTGAAACATCTGCATAATATGCACATTCAATAGCAATTTACATAGCTATGAGCAGAGCAGTTTATAAATTAATAAAAAATTATTAGAGTTATGAAACAGGCTAGATTTTTTTTAAGTTATATGTAATCACAAATATTTATATGCGAGACTTCTTATGTGAGTGAGCCCGAATTTCAAACTTAAATGTTTTAAGCTCTAATATTTACTGATTAATCTTATTGAACACTCACATGTCTTACCTTAAAGAATACTGCTTCATCTGTTGTTGGAGGTTTGAGAGGGCGTTGCTGCTGGTATAAAGCAATCTTTAATTGCTACTCATAAACAAAGTCAATCAGTTTGAAAATTTCACCTATTTGGTTGTGAAATTTAAAAGAAGTGCGCAATTTGACCAACGGTCTCCTATTTTTCCCACGAGAAGTGTGGCATATATACGTGTATTTGGAAAAAAGATCAAATTCAATAAAGGAACAAACCAAAAATCTACTTTTGTATACGTTCTCGGACAATTTTGGGACACACGCAAATTATGTCTCAAACAAATTTTATCAAAATTTATTTATTTGCCGTCATAAAACATATTGACAAAGCTGGTTCCAATCGTCGAGCGAGCACAGTAGCAAAGTGAAAGTGTTATGGGCATGTTGGATTGTTTCTTTTTTCAGGCAAAAACATAAATATATATAAACGTACAGCACGTGCAACACGTGACACTAAAAGTTTGGCTAAGCATGTAAAAAATGTTTTCATTTCGCTATGCAAAGTTTTCATCATTGAAAACCAACAACAACAAAATTAAATCTGGTACATTTAAAAAAAGATGATTACTTCCGCAAAATCGATACTAAATATAATTCGTTTGTTCGGAAAACTGTGTACGAGGGAGTTAAATGCTAAGTTAAAAAGATAAATAATAATACAGATAAAAGAGTGCAAGATTTATAAAACATACTAAGGGGTGACTAGAAAGTGCTGTCGCAAGCCTATCTTTAAAGATATTTTGGCTTGGACTAGATTTCACGGGTTATAACAGCGTGAAACTAGTACGATACCTTATAGAGTTCTTGGTACGTACAAGCTAATACAAACACAGACATGGTTAACATGCCGGACTAGAAATCTAAGGATCGCTGACCGCGCGGGTTCAAAATCTGTCAGGGGTAAGCCGTTGTTTCCTTGAGCAAGAAACTGTACAATCATTGCTTGGTACTGGTTAGTTCCAGGAACGGATTCGAGAGTGTTTAAATAAGATTATAGCTTCCAACACAACCGAACTAAAATAAATTTGTATAAACTAAACTAAACAAAAAAAAACACAACACGAAAGACTGGAGTTTATACCTTCGATGTGATGTTTTTAATTTCATTTATAATTTATTGTATTAATATTGCAGTGATTGGACCCCATTGGAAATCAACTGTTAACTTAAAGGACAATCCCAGGGTAACATTATGCATAATAATTAATTTTATAATTTTTGTTGTTGCATTTTTGTTTTATATGCATGTCAACTGATATATGTGACAATACTGAACATGTGTTTATGTACACTTCCCTAAATAAATCGATTTATATGAATAGGTTCCAAATAAGTCTTTTGAAAGTGTTAAGTATTCCAACATGGGTGACACATTATAAGTCGCTCAACTCAAAGTTACTTCAGACGTATTCATCTACTTTTTATTTGTTTGGGTCGTCAGACCAAACACATAATGGTAGCGAAATTTCAGACCCTGATGCTGTTAATTGCAAATGCCGAAAGTAATTCGCTTTTTTGAAGCGGTTACTTCCCTTTATATGTACACTAACGCCGAAAAATTCAGGGGAAATCACTGCGTAAAGATGGTCAAATGACAGGCGCATTAATTTTCAAGAAAAATAGTTCCCGAATGGTCGAAGATTTCTAATATTGTTTTATTCTTTATAGATATGCATGCTTATAGTAAGCTCCATGATTATTTACATCTGTGTTAAACAACAGTTAGCGTCGAAATAATAAGGGTTACAAACCCTAATTTAGAATAATATGGTTTTCTTCAGGCCGTTATCATATTACTTCACCGTGCCCGAGAGGTTTGCGCGCTCGCTAAGGAAGCGAGGGGTCTGGAGTTCAAATCCCAGTTATGGCAACTCATTTTTTTTTCAAATTGTTTAAGTCAAATAAACATTGAATTGAATATCAGTGTTGCAATTAGTCTTATAGCCAATTTACTACAATTAAAACGCTGGAAAGCATTGGTGGCACTATACAAAAACAAATTGGTTTATAATCTCACAACCTTCACCTTTCTGACATTCTGAGACCCAAACAAATTCAGCGCCTTCTGTGCTTTGATTTTAAATATACGATAAATCCGCATATTTTCTATTGTGCGTCGCAAACTATATGCCTTCAGAATTCAATATGGCAGCCTCCATGGTTCGCAATTTAAACAGGTTTGGAAGAAAATTAATTCAAATTGAAAGACATTCAGCTGTTATAGCACAAAAGGTATGGATTGAAAGATAACATGAAAGTATTTTGAAAGAGGCAAATTCGGTCTGGTGCAATTAGTACATTAAGTTATTGATTATTGAGCTTTTAAATGTTTGACATTGATAGTTGGCAAGCAAATTTCATTTTCGCACCAAAATCTATTCGCCCACTCTTGTAAAAACTTATTTTTTTAGATCTCGATTAGGACATGAATTCTTTTAAAACACTTAAGCCAGGCTACCTGGTGGCTTGTGGGTAACTATGGTGATGAATTAGTGATTTATGATGTAAGTACATGTTCATTTGTGTGTGAAAAATTTATCAGTTGTGCTTTATCAGATCTAATATGAAAGTAGGCAAAGCCTATGAACAGGATAGTCAGATAAGAAAATTTCTTATTTTATTTTTTTACATTTTTTGTTTTAAAGGGGCCATTCCCTATTTCATGCACCACTTTGACATTTTCAAATGGAACACCTCAATGATTATTCTTAAGCAGAAAAGTTGTGCTTGTTCCTGTATTGATTATCATTGAATTACATTTAAAATGGGGGTTCCCAACTAGAAATGACACTGAAAATTTCACTGATAGGTAGAGAATATATTTTTAAATGTTTTTATTTGATTTCATTTTAAATATACATGTTTAATCTATAACTGGCTAGCCAAAACCTGGACCCGCTTTGTGATACCGGATTTTGACTTCCCTGTATAATTACAGAAAGTCTTCTAAATAAATGTGTGTGTAGCTTAGAACGCCTTTAATTCCATAAAAATTGTATACTTTTCAATCCCAGCAAATACTCTTATGACTAAACAATATCAAGTATAGTTGCAGAGAAATCATATCAAGACAGGATGATTATAATGATTGGTTCATAAATAAAATTTTTAGATTGAATTTTGTGACAATTACTGGGTATATTAAACACTGACAATGTGCTGCTGTTAGTCAAGGGGCATCAATCTGAAAGCAATATTTTGGAGTTATGCCCCATTTTAACTTAGAATTTTTAACAGTCAAGCAGTCAACACTGCATGCATTGCTCTTGTTATTTTTGACATATACATAGATTGATAAATTATCTTCGCTAATATATATAAAACTTGGTATTTCATCCATGGTTTTATCCTAATGTTGATTTTAGTAAAACCATTTTAATGATAAATCAAGTTTGTTTTTTCAGAATCTATTTGTTAATTCAACATGTATACCTTTCAGCAAATATAATAAAATCGTATTGTCTCAGTCTTATGAGATATGAATTAAAAACATGCATTATCTATGTGTAAAATGCTGTCAGATAAATACAAACAATTTTACCATAGTAGGCATTATTGTGGTGAAAAAAAATTGTGATGAAAAACTGTTAATGTTCCCCTTCAAAAAAAAAGGAAATTAGCAAAAATCTTACACAGGATATATAGTTACTTTAGAAGGGGAGAGGTGTAAATGTTGAAAGTATAATTTTAATTAAAAATCAGTAAGTTGTTAAGCCCTTTTTTAGTAATCTTACCATCTATCCCACCCCCTCATATAAGAGTGGGATATGGATCCTAATGGGAAACGGACAAAAGCCCTCCCGTCCAAAAATGACAAAGCGGACAAAAGCCCTCCCGTGAAAATGACAAGGCGGACAAAAGCCCTCCCGTGAAATTGACAGGGCGGACAAAAGTCCTCCCGTGAAAATGACAGGGCGGACAAAAGCCCTCCCGTGAAATAAACAATGCGGACAAAGGCCCTCCCGTAACAAAATATATATGTATGTTACATACCTGTGTTTTGTTGTTTTCTATTGGTCTAAGTATTTTATGAGCTAGAACCAGCTTTCATTCAGAATATACCTTTCAGAAATGTTTAGCGAGGTAATATTTTCACACGAATGTCGTTTAAAACAAAATCACTTTCTAAAGTAATTGACTCATTACAAGGCACTTGGACTTTCAATTTTAGTTAATTTTAACATTTTTTCATCATTTATTATTCTATTAATCATAATTTCACATGTGAGTAATCCTTCATTTTTACGTGAATAAATATGCACTTACAGATTTTAGTACTTATTATTCAGATGTCAGTCAGGAATGTACTCAAGCTCATACAAACACTTTTATGCCAATGGAAAACAATGAAAAACAAAAATATTGTTATTTTCACAGGAGGGCTTCTGTCCGCCCAGTCATTTTTACGGGAGGGCTTTTGTCCGCCCTGTCATTTTTACGGGAGGGCTTTTGTCCGCCCTGTCATTTTCACGGGAGGGCTTTTGTCCGCCTTGTCAATTTTGGACGGGAGGGCTTTTGTCCGGGAGGGCTTTTGTCCTACACTCGGATCCTAATTGATACATATACATGTAAGTTAGTTGGACTGAAGGCACACCAGGAGGTGGCTGGTAATAAGCTGTATATTGGAAAGTGTGATGTATATTACAAAACAGCAGGAGTGCAAATATAAGGTGATCTGTTTCTAAATAGTGGGAGGGACTATCTTTGTTTTTTAAACAGTGGGAGGAACTATCTCTGTTTCTAAAAAAGTGGGAGGGACTATCTCTGTTTTTAAACAGTGGGAGGGACTATCTCTGTTTGGGACTTTCTCTGTTTTCTAAACAGCTGAAGAACAATTAAGTCAAAGGATTAGATTTAATAAGTCTAAGATGTACTTAATAAAAAAAAACAAAAAAAGAAAACACATGAAATATAATTAAAGGAATCATTATAAATGAACAACACCCAGAAAATTTAAAGGATTTATTTTCCAATATAACACCTAATTCATAAAAACATTTTTGTATAATGCTTGCGCCATTCCATCTAAATTAACTTAAAGTTTCATTAAATTGATTGTAATTAATTACAACAGAGCAGAAGAAGATATAAAAGTTTTCTTTAAAAAATTGTAATTGTTGTTAATTTGTTTTATGAGAATAGTTTAGCACTGAGAATAGTTATGTATGCTATCTGACTGGCAGCTCAGACATTACAAATTATATGAAGGGAACCTTTTGCCTAATTTAGGAGTGAATATTAAGTACATGTAAGTAAGTAAGGCCTTTATTAGTCCCCTACCGGTCCTATGGACACATTTCTAGTTCACTATAAGTTCTTTAATTTTTAAGGTGTTTACTTCAAACTTTAAATATAAGTTTCTGGTCATCATCCACA
The DNA here is from genome assembly GCF_026571515.1 of Ruditapes philippinarum. NCBI lineage: Eukaryota > Metazoa > Mollusca > Bivalvia > Venerida > Veneridae > Ruditapes > Ruditapes philippinarum. The sequence continues at coordinate 49,636 of NW_026855673.1, read as the reverse complement.
TCATATGTGACAAGGTTTACAACTCTAGCACAAAAATTATCAGAATTACCTCCCTTGAACTTAGAATTTTTATGAAAAAAATGTTGTCTTTTTTAAATAACTTCTTTATTTCTTAGTGTTTCTACTTCAAACTTCATATATATGTTTCTTATTATCACTCAACATTCAGTTCATTTATATCATTCATTCACTGGTAAAATTGAATGGCCAATGGCCCATCAGAATGTGGATGGGGTTCTAACCGGTAGAGGACTTATGAATTGCTTGCAATACTATGATAATTGCTTGTTATGTCCCCATTTCGAAGAAAAGGGGGTATATTGCTTTGCACTTGTCGGTCCGTCGGTCCGTTGGTCCGTCGGTCCGTCGGTCCGTAGACCAAATGGTTTCCGAGTGATAACTAAAGAACCCTTAGGCCTAGGAACTTCAAACTTGGTATGGTGATTGGTCATGACCAGTAGATGACCCCTATTGATTTTGGGGTCAAGGGGTCAAAGGTCAAGGTCACATTGACCTTGTAAGCAAAAACGGTTTCCGATCAATAACTAAAGAACCTTAAGGCCTAGGAACTTCAAACTTGGTATGGTGATTGGTCATGATCAGTAGATGACCCCTATTGATTTTGGGGTCAAGGGGTCAAAGGTCAAGGTCACATTGACCTTGTAAGCAAAAACGGTTTCCGATCAATAACTAAAGAACCTTAAGGCCTAGGAACTTCAAACTTGGTATGGTGATTGGTCATGATCAGTAGATGACCCCTATTGATTTTGGGGTCAAGGGGTCAAAGGTCAAGGTCACATTGACCTTGTAAGCAAAAACGGTTTCCGATCAATAACTAAAGAACTTTAAGGCCTAGGAACTTCAAACTTGGTATGGTGATTGGTCATGATCAGTAGATGACCCCTATTGATTTTGGGGTCAAGGGGTCAAAGGTCAAGGTCACATTGACCTTGTAAGCAATAACGGTTTCCGATCAATAACTAAAGAACTTTAAGGCCTAGGAACTTCAAACTTGGTATGGTGATTGGTCATGATCAGTAGATGACCCCTATTGATTTTGGGGTCAAGGGGTCAAAGGTCAAGGTCACATTGACCTCTTGGGTAAAAACGGTTTCTGATCAATAACAAAAGAACCCTTAGGCCTAGGAACTTCAAACTTGGTATGGTGATTGGTCATGACCAGCAGATGACCCCTATTGATTTTGGGGTTAAGGGGTCAAAGGTCAAGGTCACATTGACCTTGTAGGTAAAAACGATTTCCGATCAATAACGAAAGAACCCTTAGGCCTAGGAACTTCAAACTTGGTATGGTGATTGGTCATGATCAGTAGATGATCCCTATTGATTTTGGGGTCAAGGGGTCAGAGGTCAAGGTCACATTGACCTTGTAAGCAAAAACGGTTTCCGATCAATAACTAAAGAACCTTAAGGCCTAGGAACTTCAAACTTGGTATGGTGATTGGTCATGATCAGTAGATGATCCCTATTGATTTTGGGGTCAAGGGGTCAAAGGTCAAGGTCACATTGACCTTGTAAGCAATAACGGTTTCCGATCAATAACTAAAGAACTTTAAAGCCTAGGAACTTCAAACTGGGTATGGTGAAGGCCTAGGAACTTCAAACTGGGTATGGTGATTGGTCATGACCAGTAGATGACCCCTATTGATATTGGGGTTAAGGGGTCAAAGGGCAAGGTCACATTGACCTTGTAGGTAAAAATGCTTTCAAATCAATAACTTAAGAACCCTTTGGCCTAGGAACTTCAAACATGGTATGGTGATTGGTCATGACCAGCAGATGACCTATTGATTTTAGGGTCAAGGGGTCAAGGTCACATTGACCTTGTATGTTAAAACGGTTTCCGATCAATTAACTTAAAACGCATAGGCCTAGGAACTTCAAACTTTGTATGATGATTGGTCGTGACCAGCAGATGACCCCTATTGAGTTTTGGGTCAAGGGGTCAAAGGTTAAGGTCATGACCAGTAGATACTTGATAACCCTTATTAATTTTTTGATCACTGGGTCAGAAGTCATGCATAATAACCTTATCACATGACTAACTGGCTGCTGATAGGGGGCATACATGTTTTACAAACATATCTTGTTTAACAAGGCTTACACATTTGGTTTCTCGATCTTCCATGTTGGCCTCAGCTGATGTACACAACATAATTACAATAATTTTTATATAAACAGTTTACAAAACAATATACACAACATTTATATGTATACACAAATGCCATATTGAAATAAATCAATTAAATTGAAATAATGAATAATCAAGCAAGAACCAAACTGGTCATGATGATATGATTGTACAACAACAACAACAGCGAGATAAAGTGCAATTGTACAAGTAGGCAAACTAACATACCTGTTTACAACAATATTAATAATAATAAATACACATGAAGCCAAACACCATGAAAATTCAATAGTACGGATTTATAGCTGAAATTTTTTGTACATGTATTTTTCAGAGATGTATCAACGACAGGGAAATTATTGATAAAGTTGCGTCATACTTGCCGGAGGAAGAGTCGAAGGTATCAGAGCATGCCGAGTATCCCGATGTCGAGATTTCATACGATGATTTCAAATTTGTTAAACGACTGATTCCACCTACAACAGTTCCACCCCCTCCAGAACATGAAGTATACCCCACACCTTCAGGATGGGTACCACCAAATAGTAAGCCTAAGTTGATTAAGGGAATGAGAGGTCTTCCTTCACCAGTAAAGCTGGGACGTCACCAAATGACCTATACTGTGTCTGTGTGACATAAAACATAATTAAGCAAGCAAACTTAACAAAATGAATTTTTTTTAATGGATTTTTCAAGCTTTGATTTTTGGACGAGTCCATTTTCAATTTAGGGGTTAGGAAGATGAAATTAGCTAACAGTATAGTATAGACTCTAGCAGGCTCTATACTGGTGGCGAAGACTTATTACTTTTCTGGTCTAGCATAAAGCTGCATGCCTCTGGATGAGCCAAAATATTTTAAGAAAATTGAACTTGACAAAAATGTAAAAAGATTCAAGATGCAAGTAATAATTTACACGTTATGTGCGATTGATGATTGATTTTTCAGTATCTATCACCATATTTCTACTGTGTGACTAATGCAGTAGGGGATATTTTTGCATAATCTGACCACTTTTTTTTTGATGATTTACAAGGATTGTAAGTGCCTCTTGAAATGAGCAAATTACTTCCTTCATTCACCTTACAATATTTTGCTCATTTTCAAAATATTCATGACAATTAGCATGAATCTGGAGGCATGCTGCTTTAATGGCTGGGGTTCTTGAAATTATTTAAATTTTCAAAGTTCTTATTTTGTCAATTTGTTTAATGGTACAATATAATTGTTTCAATATAATATTAATAACTTAATAAGAAGTTTACTTTGATTTTCAGTGAATATACAGCCGTCAGAGTATAAAGTGAGACGGACTAGAAATCATATGTTACCCTGTTACTATAGGAAACATTTTAGTGGCCGAGAAACTATCAAAGTTAAATCTATTTATGGGGATATATGGGTAAGTACATTTTTACATTCAGTATGAAATTCTGTGTCAATGTTGTAATGAACCCTAAACCTGCCAAATTTCTTAAAAGCCCATTATACCTTAGAAATACTTTAATGTTTTTATTTTTAAAAGGCATTCTAATTTTGGTGTACTTTTATACATGTAGAATACAAAAAGTTGCTCAATTACCTGAACAATATTTTCTGTTGCCTTTTGGCAATAAGTACAGTTATAGGGGGATACTTTGTATGGAAGTTAAAATACTTATTTGTTTACATTTTGCTACTTTTATGTAAAGATGTAAAAATTTATATGTTTATGAAGCATAATGTGCCTTTAAATGAATGAATCCAGCTTCCATTATGGGAACTGTTCATTATAACTTTTAGGGATGTCAAGGTAAAAAATTGCAATCATTCAGAAAATAGTATAGAGCGTAGTAATGCTGCACTGATTTGCAGGCTTACATAACTCTATACTGTTGGTAAAGGTGAATCACTTTTGGTTCAAATAGGGTAAGGGTTGAATAATAGTTAAAGGGCAATCAAACTGCCAAACTCTCTGTGAATTTAAAGAGTCTTGATAAACTGTGAAACCGTGTGATAAGTAGTGAAAATTCACAGTAGCCAGTATAAAGCACTTTTTAGTGATATTTATTTCCTGTTTTATGACATGGCAAAAGAAGCTACAGTGAAGCCTCTGTGGTCGGGTGGTTAAAGTCAGTGACTTTTAACTGCTTGCCACTCACTGCTGTGGGTTCAAACCTTGAATGTGTTCATGTGAGAAAGCTACCCAGCTAACCTTAAAAAGGGTCGATGGTTCTACTTTGGATGTCCACCGATACCTATAATAATTTACAGAGGGCACCTAAGGTTGTCTTTACTAATAGTCTAATAAAATTTGATTTTTTCACCATAAAACTTTTAACAGTGATTTAAAACCTAGCATAAAGAAGAAATATTCAATGATAGCTGGTAAATTTGCTCAATCATTTGATACATACTAAAAACATTCTAGTGGTCGCTGAAATTTGTGCAGTTAAATACTGAAAGAGCATACCTGTTTACATTTAAAAATTTGACTTCATATTTTAATTTTACAGGAAACAGCATATTTTATATATTTTAAGTTAATAATGGTAAAAATATTTTAGCTTTTTATATTGGTACCAGTCCCAGCTAAATTAAAAGATAGATTTCAGTGTTACAATTGCAATATTTACTTGTGTTATCATGTGACATAAACTTATTTGACAACTGGTGAGGTTGAAAATTTCCATGGCATATGTATACATGTATTAATAATCTCATATGTATAAAATATTTAAAAATGTCTCCGGTATTTAGCTAAGTCTTTGAATTAAATTAATGTGTTACAAACTTTTACAAAATTATTTCAGATAGTATTTGTTCTGTTTCAGGCATTTAAAGAGGATGCTATGAAGTATTTTAAAGATCAGGGCCTTAGATGTGAGATCCGGGTTCACGAGATTGGACAGTTTGTTCAATTCCGAGGAAATTGTCACGAGACTGTATCGAAGTTTTTGTTGAGTAAAGGATTTTGAAAGACACATTTAATTTAAGTTTAAAAAAACGATAATTAACACAGCTACATTTACTTAAAAAAGAATAAACAAATCATATATATATATATATGTGTGCAACAAATATATTTGAAAATAAGTGTTTTTAATAGATTAAGAGGAAAGGTATTGTGTTCTTTGAGAAATAAAATCAAGAGTAAGAAACGGAGAGTAGACATGGAGGAACTTGGTATGAAATAGGTGTAACTTGCTTGATTTGAGAACAGGAGTTTGATTGGTGCACATCAATATTACAACTGATAGTGCTCAAAATTTATTGCAGAATGTTACCTTGATATAAAAATGTTGTTTTGGGGTTATTTTTCATACACATAGACAACTTTTTCTTTTTTCCAATCTGAAGTATACAAAAACTGGCACAAACTAGTTTCTATGCAATCTATATTATCTGTACAGGTTGTCATTTCAATACATTTGGATGAAGAGACAGATTCAAAAGTTCCATGTGTGGGTGACAAAATATTTTGGTTTGTTTGTTAAGACTAATAAGACTACTAGTATGAAGTGTTATTCTTATGTTGTGATAAGTGGTCTATTTCACAAATGTTTTGTAGCATTATGACTGAACTTGCTTTGAATGATAAATAAGAATGTTTTTATGTAAAAAAAAAACCAACGTATTTTAGCAATAAATGCTTGAAATATTTGGAGATTTTTCTTTTTCATAATAATGAAGAATTTACCCTTTATTAATTTTTTAGCTGTGCTCATTCTCATCAATGTTTATTGTATAAAAAATTAAGACTTGGAAATGATTTATATTCTTTTTACCGTGTATTTGTTCACTGGATTTGTTTTTAAAATGGAAAAAAATGTATGTTATGAACATTTTTGTTAATTTTTTTTCAATCTTGAGGAGTATCTTTTGAGGAAATGGCAAAAAGACTTGTATAGCATTTTAAAAATCTAAGTCTATTTAGGACAGATGATAGAATTTTCCTTGGATTTAGCTTACCTGTGCATACAACAGACTCATGGTGAGATATTGTAATCACTCACCATCCATTTTTCTATGTCTGTCTGGACATCTGACTGAAAAAATAGCTACATGGGTACCTGTCACAAAGTGACATGGTGAGCTTTTGTGATCGCCTTTTGTGCGTCGTCCATCCGTCCAAAAACTTTTACTTTAAATGACATCTCATAAACCCCTAAGCCAATTTCATCCAAACTTCACAGGAATGTTCCTTTAGAAGTCAACTTTAAAAATTGTTCAAAGAATTTAATTCCAAGCTGAACTCTGGTTGCCATGGCAACCAAAAGAAAAAACTTAAAATATCTTCTTTTAGAAAATTGAAAGAGCTAGAGCTTAAATAGTTGGCATGAAACATTATCTAGTCATTGTCTACCAAGTTTGTTCAAATAAATGTCCTGGGGTCAAAATTGGCCCCTCTCTGGGTGGTCATTGATTTTTCTTATTTGTATATAGTAAAAACTTAAAAAATCCTCTTTTAAAAAATCAAAATAGCTACAGCTTAGATATTTAGCATGAATCATCTTCTAATGGGTGTATACCAATTTTGTTCAAATAAGGGCCATTGGGTAAAAATTGGCCCCACCCCAGGGGTCATTGATTTTCCTTATATGTGTATATTAAAAACTTATTAATAACTCTTCTTATAAAATACCCAATGAGCTAGAGTTTAGATACTAAGCATAAAATATATTCTAGTCAGTGTCTACTAAGTTTGTTCAAATAAAAGCCCTGTGGTCAAAATTGGCCCCTCTGGGGGGGGGGGGGGTCATTGTTTTTCCCTGTATGTATATAGTAAAAACTTAAAAAAAACTTCTAATAAAAATCCCAAAGAGCTGGAGCTTAGATATTTATCTTTAAACATCTTCTAATGGGTGTCTACCAAGTTTGTTCAAATAAAAGCCTCTGGTTTAAAATTGGCCTTGGCCCAGGGGCCTATATACAGGTGAGCGATTTCAGGGCCATCATGGCCCTCTTGTTTCCTGATATTGTTATATCTGAGAAGCAGCAGCAAATTAAAAAAAACATAAACAGGAGCCGGGACCCTAGCAATTGCATTGCTTTACGCGACTTATCTTTAAAAGCGATATTAGTGGAGTTTACTATATTTCTAACATATTTTGTGTAAAAGAATAATAGCTCTTACCTGTTTAAATTTTCACGAGATACAAATTACCTCCCTTACAGTAAATTTTGTTAAAAGCATACAAGTGATGACCTTTAAACTATTATTTTGTTACTTTTTTTCTAAGTTACACAATCATGACAGTACATTGACAGAATAAGCTATTGAGATGTGACACTGTGGCCATAAAGTACACAAGAAAATATATGCAAAATGTATGCAAAAAAGGCCTAGTATTTGGAAACTTCTTCAATTTTTATTTTCAATACATGTTTGATGTTAAAGCTGCATGCCTCTAGATGAGCCAAAACAATTTAAGAAAATCAACCTAAAAAAAAATGTACTAGGATTTTAAGAAAAGTATAAATATTTATAATTTAAGTAATACTTCATATGTTACATATCACTATTGACTGATATTGCATTATTTCTCACCATATTTGTACTACATGACTATTGCAGGAAGGGCTTCATTTTGGCATTTATTTGGTAGTTTTCCTGAATTGAAAGTTATATTTGCAATGTGTAAATACTTCCTTTGTTCACTTCAAAATAGTTTACTTTTTAATACATTTTCAAAATTTTCATAAAAGTCGTATTAATCTGAAGGCAATTTGCTTTAAGAATAATATTGTGTTTTCCTTTCATAGCTGCAAATGTTATAAGCTTGTCTGTTTCAAAGAAAAAGTGGAGCTATTATGATTGCAAAATCTTAAATGTAGCCCTTTTTTCAACCAATTTTAAAGGTATCAACACAAAAATAAGATTATTTAATAATTACGATATTTATAGATGTACAGTAAACTCCACTTAAAACGATATTCAGAGGACTGCAGAATTTATGTCTTTATATCCAGGTACATTGTTATATCTGAGAGGCAACCAATTTGAAAACAAGAGTCTTGACGGCAGCATCGTTATAAGCTGTATAATGTTTACTCTAGTTGTAAGACAAGGGGAATAATTCTGAATGCAATATTAAGGGGTTACCTAGAAATTTACATGATTTAGTGGAGGTGTGCCAATCAGTAAATGATGTTGTAAGATAATCCTAATTATGACCTTGAGCTGCAGTGTATTACAATTGCTACATAATATCTATTTTTTTATAAAATTCCTAATTTTGAACTTTAGTAATATTTTTAAGTCAATAATGTAGTATATCACCATATTTATTGCTGTAACATGATTTTGGGTCATGATCAGATTGCGAGCTGACCATGAATTAAAATAAACATGTATGACATTAACCATATCGTACAATACCTTTTATTGACCACTTCTCTGATAATAGATAGACAAATAATGATAATAATGACCCGTTTATCAGAAAATTATCTCTATGGTGTTCAACATTGCTTGCTTTCATGTTTATAACAAACCGTAGAGTTGTCTTTACAAATGTCCATGACTGATACTGTTTACTTTTATCAGACTTCAGCGGATCAAAATTATCTAGCAATATTTGTGTCCAGTTTGTATGGCTGACCATTTAAAGTTTAACTTGAGATAACAAGGAATTGTAATTTTTGTGTAATTTATGAACACTTTAATAACAGAAGATTAAGTATTACATTATAGAAAGTGTTAACATAATAAAATTATAAGAATACAGTGAACTATGAGTTTTGTGGCATCACCATTATGGAACTATATACCACTGGTGTTACTGTACTTCGTGTTAAAGAAGGTTTTTGAGGTGTTTTTAAAGAGACGGAGATTGCAGGCAGCATTTAAAGATTTTCCTGGTCCAAAACCGGAATTCTTTGGTGGGAATACACATCAGGTAAGTTTTCTTTTGATTTGCTCTACCCATTTCTATATATAGATGTTTGATGAGATAAATTTGTGGTTTGTATATTTAGCTGTTTGTTCCATATACATATTTTAAGTAAAGTAAAAGTTATTATTGTTTTACCGTCTTTAATACTTTTAGCATAATTATGTATTAAGTTTAGGTTTAAACATATTTATTGAAGCTCATTTATGAAACAAGTTCTTGCAATATTTATCACTTTTGAGTCCCCTCCGTACTGGTGTTGAGTATGGTTTCTACTTGAGTAGGGCTCCAACCCATGATCTCTGGGTTGAGACTTGAGAGGCAGACGCCTTAACCACTAGGCCACTGCTACCCTTATGATTAAGTAACTGTAATTGTTAAAGTTAGGCTTTTAATTTATTACACTTTTCCCAAGACCTAATCCAATCTTGATACAGTGAAAAATTTGACTGTGAATCAATAAATTTTGTCATAATTATTTAATAACGAATATCATTTAATTTGGTTTATACCTTACTTACTTTTTTCAATTTTGAAAAGTAAAGCTGAAACTTTGAGGGCTATTTACTATAATAGGCGAACCATGCTTTGTGAGGGCACCATGTGTTTAACTTTTGTTTGAGTGCACTCAAGTGTACAACATGATAACATTACTATCACAATACTGACAATCATCCTTATTAAGTCTTTTCCTGCTGATAAGCCAAGCCATAATTAGCATACAGTATAGAGCCAGGCAAGCTTACACATTCATGCCATCAGGCAAGGCTTTATACTGTTCATAATAAATATTTTGTTACTGAAATCCCTTAAAGTTTGAATGAACTGTTCCAAATTCAAAGCTGGACAAATCCATTATACAAATTCAGAAGGTCAAGGGTTAAGATCCAGATTATACTAAATCATGAATATTTATTAATATACACTAAATGACCTGGTCATCTCGAATGATAAAGATAATAAACAGATTAAGTAATGGTCAGCAATGTTATACTGTTATCATTGGCCATCACCTGTTATTTCCCACAATTCCTTTCAAACTGAAATCTTAAAGGTGATTAGCCAACTTTAAAGTAAAATTTCAGCATTAAAGGTGATCCTCTTAATTTTAGGGGATAGATATTGATTTGACTATTCCCTTTGTCTTAATTTGAATTGAAACTCTATATTAAATTACTGTAGTAAAACAAATATAAGATTTTATGTCATTAAAAAATCCTTGCATTATCACAACAATGGTTGCTGGCAATATTTAACCATTATTTGGATAGTATAATTGCAAACCCATCTTTGCATTATTATATCAAAGCCAAGATTGGCATCTGACTTCCCATAAGCTTGCAGGATAGCATCTTTTATTGAAAACCGAACATTAATTTAAAGGGTAAAAAGCTCACAGTATGACACTGATCTGTCACATGAAAAAGAAAATTTAGTATTACAAATTTAGCAATGAAACCGCTTCATTTGTAAATACTTAAGCATTGATGTATTGATGTTTTAAAAAATAACTAATATTGAAATATTGATATTTATACAAAACTAAGTCTTACATAATTATCTAATATTGTAAAAGAAAAAATCATTTGATTTTATAGATAACTGGAGATTATGCGGGGTTGCTACGCATGGCTGATTATGCTCACGAGTATCCAGGGGCGTTTCCAGCTTGGACCGGACCGGCTGAGGCTCAGTTAATATCTGTCCATCCAGGCACAGCAAAAGTTGTATTATCTGGTACAGGTAGGATGTTGAACTTGACATTGAACGTGATTACAGATTTGGGGTATCAAATTTTAGTATTCTGCCCACAGGCATTCGTCACATTTGCTTCGCTAATAATGATCAAATATAATGAAATAATCTCCTCTTGATCATCAAGAACAAAATTACAACAATACATATTTTATGTAGTGAACGGGTGCTGGATAGTTATTTTGTTCTTGATGATCAAGGGGAGATTATTTTATGATAATTTGACCGAGCGCCTGTGATTCTGTCAGCATTTGTATGCAAATGATTCAAACTAAGCTAGTCCCAAGTGCAGGCCATGATTAGCCAGCATTTTTGTGTGGTCTGATTTTGGTCTATACATTTAGAATTTTTACCTAAAAATGATTTACAGATGTGATGGACAACTCCATTCATATTCTGCATGGTAAAGTAAAATTCATGTAGAAAAGGAAACAGATATTGTTTTACACTTAACCTTGTCTGTCTTTTGTTCTGTTTGTCACTCCAGTTTTCAGGAATGACTTGTGTCTAGGCTATATGGTTGTCACAGTGCAGTAACAGGTTAACTCCTATTTAATCATATAAGGAGTAAACTTATTACTGCACTAAGGTGATGATATAACACACAATGTTGCCTGTAAAACAACTATTTAATACTTCTTTATATTTTATTTATATTCCCTTTTCATATGCATGTATATTTAACTATGAAATGCTAGGAATGTCAAATCCTTAAAAATATATAAGTAAGTTATTTTTAAAATACATATCTTATTAAATATACCTGCATCACTTTGTATTATCGGTAATTTCATATTTTTCAGATCCAAAAGATGAATTTTCATATGCATTGATGCGTCCATGGATAGGTAAGTTGATATATGTATCGATACTTAAACTTATAAAGATTTTGAAAAAATTTGCCAAGCAGAATTATAATGCTTAATTTATTTTCACTAAATAGAGTAAATTCTTCAGTTTTTAATCAGCTTGATGATCATTTCAAGTTTGTTATTTATAACTTTATAATCTTATGATGGACATATCAAATTAAAAACCTTTGAAGGTTGAACTTTATTTCTCAATGAAACATTCCACGTGGAACACAATGTACACAGTGGATTGGAAAAATAATTATAGTCGGTGACTTTTTATGTTAACTCCATTACAGAGAGCTTTGACAGATTATAACCCTTAGAATACATTGCAACAGATTCTAACAATGTGACTAGTACAGACCAAGATCAGTCAGCACCTTTGTGTCGGCACATCATGGTCTGTACATTTCATTATTCAGTCTGAACATATATTGAAATTTTCCCCTAAAAATGATAAAAATGGTCCAGGGTGTTCAGATTGTAAGATGGAATTCCATTTAAGATATTTAGAGTGGTAAGGAGTGTTGCAGTTTTTCAGTTTTTCTCATGAACAGACTCAGTCAAACCAAGTCAACAATTTTCATGTACTCTTTTCCCCATTTCTTCCGAGAGACTTCAACTTTTCCAGATTTTTGATAGATTTTCATTTTCAACTATTATTCTTTCAGAAAATAAGTTATTATTAAGAATTGAATTTATTTTTACCTGAGATCTGTATGTTTTCAATAAATTTTTTCATTCTTTTTTTTTGTTTCTCATACTTATTTTATTTTTGCTTTTCATACGTATTTTTGTTTTGTTTTTTGTACATATTTTATTTTAGTTTTGCATACATATTTTATTTTAGTTTTTCATACACATTTTTTTTTAGTTTTGCTAACTGAAAAAAAATATGTATGCAAATCTAAAAGAACAAATGTATACAAAACTAAAATAAAACATGTACGAAAAAAAAAAAAAAAAAAAAAATATGTATGAAAACACAAAAAATACATATGTAATAAAAAAAAACATAAGTGTAAAAAAACAACAAAAAAAAAACAAATTGCAAATGTCACTTTTATGCCACTGTATGAAGTGGTATTATCTAAATTTAAGTTTACAATGTAGAAAACAATGATTTATTACATGCTTTTCGGTGGTTTATAGAAATATATCAGTGATATAAAAACTGGTAATTTCACTGTTTGAAACAGTGAAATTACCACTTTGATAATTTCACTGTTTTGAATTTAAGCCCCTTACGTTGTTTCACTGAAATACCAGCGTGCACAGAACTGGGTACCAACTTAATGACGTGACGTCGTAAATGACGTCACGTTGTATTATTATTTGGCGCGCTTTTCATTCAGTATTAGGTTTAATGTCTTTTTAAAACGTTTCTTTGCATATAATAAAAAGAAAATTTGTTTAGTTTAGTGTAAGATCAAAATATATTTCACCTTGTGAACACCAAAAGTTCATATTTCACTCGTGGCTGCGCCACTCGTGAAATATACCTTTTGGTGCTCACTCGGTGAAATATATTCCGATCTTACACTGAACTAAACAAATATCCTCTATATATTACAGGAGATGGGCTGTTGTTGAGTAAAGGTAAAAAATGGGATAGAAACAGAAGATTGATGACACCTGCTTTTCATGCTGACATCCTAAAAAATTATGTCATTGTATTCAGCAGGAGTACAAAAGTTCTAATTGTAAGTTTAAGTGTTAATTATCATAATCTAGCCATTTGCTAAGGGGTGCTCTGAGTCATCAATTAGCCTTATTAATCGGCCAGAATGGTTTTCACCCAATTTAATGATTTACTGATGCTTGTTTCTGTTACTGTCTAATTGATAGAAATAAACATTGCCTGAACAATAATATATTGAAATCTCTTTGACTGTCAGTTAGTATACATTTCTGAAATTCAGATACATGTATTGATAAGAGCAATAGAAATGTATCATTTAAGTATTCTTATGAAATATTTCTTTACTTATTTTCATGAAATTTTTGAAAATTTATTTGAATGTGTAATATTGTGGAGTAACCAAAAGGCAGCAACATACACATTATCATTGGTGCTTACAACCTACGTTAATTACCAAAAGTGGTCAAAATATACATAAATAGCCCTTACTGCGTTAGTAACTGCGTTAGTAACGCAGTAGAAATATAGTTGTAAATACTGAAAAATCAGTCATTAATCGCACAAAAAATGTAAAATATTACTTGAATATTGAATCCTTTTACTATTCCTAGTACATTTTTCTCAAGTTTGATTTTATTGAGACTCATCTGGAGGCATGTAGCTTTAAATACTATCAACATAATTATTCATGGTATTACAAACTTTCCATTATGGTACAATTCACTTTAAATATTACATATATACACATGTAGATGTTCAATGATCTTTCAGGATAAATGGCGAAAATCAGCTGGTTCAGAAGAGGTGTTTCATCACATAAGTCTTCTTACATTAGACAGTATGATGCAATGTCTTTTTGGTTACCATAGCAACTGCCAAAATGAAAAGTAAATACTTAAATAATTATACATCATTTGATGATTTGAGTAAAGTTTTTTTAGTTGATTAGAGTGAAATTTTAGAGGGTTGACCACAAGACTGTAATATTAGTCCTTCTTTATTTCGTATATTAAGTTACTGCATTTTTGCAGTCAACCCCCAGATCAAATGATTTTGTTTGTGTATGTTTTATTTTATTTTTGCTTCAATTTTTTTTGTCTAAACTATTTTTTTTACTACATAATTATACATCCTGTGGAAAATAAAATGAAGACAAAGAATAATTAAGACAATATATATCATGAATATTTCAGATATAAATGTACAAATGTAAATAGTGAAAGAACATCAAATTTACTTTGATTCTTACAGAATAAAAGATTTTTATATTGCATTGTTTTATTTTAGTGAATATGATTAATTTTGTACAAGAAAAAAAATTGCACTGTGAAAAATAATTAAAAAAGTTATAACCAAAAATAAGTTTGAAATGTGGAAATAGACATCATTGTCTAGCAGAATGAATTTTGTATTTAATTGATTAAATTTTTTACATAATTTGTTTTACGGAACATCGGTTATTCTACTCACATGCCCATTGGTGCCTGAAATAATGTATGGAAGGGCACCTAAGGTCTTTCTCCATTAGTAAAGCTGGAAAGTTGCCATATGACTTATACATGTACTGTGTTCAAGGTGTGACGTAAAACTCAACTGAAACATATTTTATTTCAGAACAAGGCATCCATATATTCAGGGTGTTTACGATGTATCGGAACTTATTGTCAAAAGAATCATCAAGCCTCTACACCACTATGACTTCATCTATTATAACTTTACAGAAAATGGGTAAAAAATTGCCTTCATTTTGTCAATAATTCTACATCAAATATACAAAATATGATATCAAAAAAGTAAAGTAATGATTATTTAGGCATAGTTTAACAAGTAAAATATGACAAATTGCCACCTAAGCGCAATAACTGGTTAAATCCTATTAAATTGGTTAAATCCTATTAAATTTAGAAGGACTTAACCAGTTACTGCACTTACGTAAGGAAATGACATGAAACAGTGACTTTTGTTAATAAAAAATAATTTATTATTTAAAATACACTCAAAGTCATATACACCGTTACCATTTTGCAAATCAAAAAAGTTTTTTTTTTTTTTTTTTTTTTTTTTTTTTTTTTTTCAGTAAAAGCATTTACTACAACTTTGATAGAAGCTTTTTTGATATTATAAAATTAATGTTAAAGGGCTATTCATTTCATACATACATGATCAATACTTGTCTCAGACATTCAGACAGACCAACACACCAGCAGGGGTTAAGGTGTATTACTTTCAAAATGTAATATGTATAACATATAATATATTTCAGAAAGAAATTTAAACAAGCATGCCATGCTATTCATGAGCATTCAGAGAAAATAATAAAAAAGAGAAAACAGTTGTTGAAGTCGGAGGCAAAGGGAGCAAGAAATGTTGATTTCTTAGAT
The DNA here is from genome assembly GCF_026571515.1 of Ruditapes philippinarum. Taxonomy (NCBI): domain Eukaryota; kingdom Metazoa; phylum Mollusca; class Bivalvia; order Venerida; family Veneridae; genus Ruditapes; species Ruditapes philippinarum. The sequence goes on along the minus strand of NW_026855673.1, from coordinate 33,981 downwards.
ATCCTACTTACTGCAAAGGTAAGTCTTATTAATTTGGTAGCATATAATGAAAGTTTTCAATGTTTCAAGGAATTTAACCTTATTCTGAATATAAGGCTGTATCTTCCACAACAGATAAAATGATTGTTTTTTCTAGTTAAAGAATGATTGGTCACAAATAAAATGGAAAGTATGCATAGCATCATTACATCATTGTTCATATTTTTGATGATTATTCATTATATCAATTCATTCTATTGACTGTTATTTATAACATCATTTAAGAAATATAATATATCCCGCTCAATAACATCACTGTTTGGAGTTTGAATGTGACAAATTATATCACGAGGGCATAGCCCGAGTGATATAATGATGCGCATCCGAATGAAAAACTGATGTTATCAAGCGATAAAATCACCAATTTGGATATATTATTTCGATTCTAACATGACATCAACAAATAAATGCTGCCGTACCTGATATTAAGCGAAATTGTGCCTGATTTGTTCCCGTACTTATTTTCAGCGCGTCGGATTCTTTTAGTGGTTACGTCACATGTATGATGATTACGTCGCATATCTAAATATAGAACGTCAACTGTGACATTATTGCATAATAACACACATTTTCTGTCGTGTTAGAATATATAATTGATCATTGTTCATTACATCATTATTATTTCTTTGACCATTATTCATAACATCATTATTCAATTGATAATTATTTAATTGATTATTATTCATAACATCATTATTTATTCTTTAAATCATTATTAAATACATCATTTCTTTTTTCATCATTATATTTATTTACATGTATATCATTGTTTAGTTATATCATTACTAATTATATCATTATTCATTATATCATAACTCATTTCATCTTTATATTACAATTGATTAAATAATTATTTAATTTACTACAAGTCATTAAAATTACCATTATTTATTATCTTATAAATCTTTGACTATTTATTTATTAAGGACAATGATGGTGACGGCATGACCGATCAGGAGATTCGTGATGAGGTTGACACGTTTATGTTTGAAGGTCACGACTCAACAGCCAGCACAATATCCTGGTGTCTGTATAACCTGGCTAAACATCAAGCCTGCCAGGACAGGTGTAGAGAAGAAATTCTCAAAGTTGTCGGCAAAACTAAAATACTGTCATGGTATGCTCTAGTTATTTACTTCTTAGTTAAGTTAAATAATATTTTTTTTAGCTTGATTCTGATGAAAGTCTTAAGCTTATTTAATCCAGTGTTCTGTGAATTATCTGGAACAAAAACCAGTACTGGTATCATTAATTTGAGGAATTATTGTCCCGACCCCATCAGGGCTTGAACTCTCCATCTCATGGTTAAGAGGTGAACATTATGGTTGCGACCACATCAGGGCTTGAACTCTTGATCTCATGGTTAAAATGTGAACATTATGGTCGCAACCCCATCCGGGCTTGAACACAGGTTCTCATGGTTAAGTGGTGACCACCTTATTCACTAAGCCACCATTTCTATTGAATATACATTGTAATGTTTGTAATACAACATGATTAACAGGATAAATTAGCATAATATGTGTTTAGGATTACTGAGGGTCCCCTCTGCAATTATTTTTTACCGTTAAAGTTATTTTGGATACAAGTATGTGATAAACAGACTATTATATTCATGAAGCTTCATTACTAAATTTATTGAACTTGTCCAGTAAATTCAGTATTGAACCTACACTCATTCAGTATCCTCTATTAAAGGTTGAATGGATATGAATGTGTAAACATTTTTTATTAAGTAAAAAACTGCTGTCCTTCATATGGAAAAAAAATGCTTGTTGTGATATCTTACTATACTTATGTAATAGTGACAGAAATAATCTATATTTTGTTCAGGGATGATCTTACGAAGTTAGAGTACATGTATGCATGTATACAGGAAAGCATGAGATTGTTTCCTGCTGTACCAAACATATCACGTTGTCTGGAGAGAGATCTCGACCTGCCTGATGGCCGTGTCATACCTAAAGGTAATCTATTTTTAGCATGATTTCTAATGCTTGACTGTTGTTGCTGATGTAAAATCTAGTTTTAAGCATACCACAGGGTATGTGGCATTTTAAGTTTTATTATCCCAAACAACATTTTTGCCCCAATTCTGAGGAAAAAAAGATAAATAGAAACTTGATGAAAAAATAATGAATATTTTATAGCACTTTTTGTCTTCCAGATCAAAACAAAAATGCTTCTTGCAGTTGCTTAATATGACAGCACAATTTTTAATTGCAGCAATGTCAATTAAATGATAAAATATATCAATGATATAAAATATGTATAAGATTTTGTATAGTTGAGAAAACCAAAAATATCCCATTGTTTTTACTAAATATTTTCCTGTAATTTTTACACCTATTTTTTATAGGTAAACCTTATAGCCAAACTTTCTCATTTAACAATGCACATGTATAACTTTTATTCTCCTGAAAGTTTCTTAGATAAGCACTTTTCTACCACTATGATTTTTAACATTAAAACTTTATTCTCCCATTATTATTTCAGATATGAGAATTACTGTCTCACTGTTTGCAGTGCAAAGAGATCCTGAAGTCTGGGATAATCCTAATGTAAGCACAATTTTGCCTTAAATTATTACCATACTACTTCCAACTTTTAAATCTACCTTTGTTTTTTTTGTGAAACTATCATTCTATTCTATCATGTGAAAAAACTGTTTCATCTAGCTAACAGGAAGGTAATTCTACTGCATGCTTGGGACTATAGATCAGTAATGCTGTAAAGTGGCATTATAATTTTTACACAGGGTTGGTGTAACCTCAAACTCTACAAAAAAGTACACTAAATTTACCGGACAACTAGAGGGTTAGCTTATACAGATTTGCCCTTGTCTGTCATTCTGTTTGTTTGTACAGACTGACAAAACAGTGGTATGTTTTGGCATCCAATCGTATGAATATAAGATGGTGGAAGTTTATAAAGATTTCATGATTTATTCACATGATACGCTAATTTCAAATTGACCCAAATACTTGATCCTAAATTTGATCCTTATTTTGACCCAGTGATTTTTGTATTTTGCATTTTTATTCTTAAATTTTATTCCAAAATGTGTTTGTTTCATTGCGTTTAATGCAAATTCAGCAACGTTTTACATTTTATATATGGATCATATTATTTTTAGCCTAATATGTAAGTTTCATATAGCATTAAAATAAATGCAAGAACATTTGACCCTGATCTTTTTCTTTGTGAACAGGAGTCATATGGTCACTTTTTTATTGAATACTGGTATTCAGATAAGCATAATTTTAGAAGTTACATATTTTTTTGACCTTGACCTTTTGTTGACCTTTCAGGAGTTTGACCCAGATAGATTTACAAATGGTAGTAAAATATCCTCAGTGTATCATCTCCCATTTTCTATAGGACCAAGGTTAGTGTTTAATATATTCTAGCTGTTTTCTTGCCACCTGCTCAATATTTAAATAGCATCATTATTTATGAAAATTTTGTGTTTGAGTCATCTTTTTATATGCAAAAAGTGACAAAAATGGACCTTTTTCAGCCTTTTGACAATAATACCAATATCTGTGATATTGCATTTGAAAATAAAGTTTTCTTCAGGGTAATCCAAATTATTAAGGGTTCCATTTAATTCAATATTAAACAAATATTATTAACTTGATATCTACGAGAGTATATATAGCAGTTATACAAATTAGGCCTCTGTGGTCATGTGATAAAAGTGGCTGACTTCAAATCACTTGGCCTGTTGTCATGGTCACACCTATTGTTTTAATAACGCTATAGGGTCATCAATTTTTACATAATTATGAGAAGGCTATACAAGTCAGTGGTTCTACTCCAGTTCTTGCTTTTACATGAACTATCAAACATAGTGTTTTTTGAGTTGGTCCCTCACCAGTTAAGCTGGAAAGTTATCATATGACATTGACAGTGTTTGTGTGACCTTGGCTATAACCTACATTTGTAGATCTAATTAAACATGTGGCAGAGATATGATATGCATCAAAACATTTGTTTATTAGGAATTTATTCTTTCATATTTTAATTTTTATTTCAGAAATTGTATAGGGCAACACTTTGCACTGACACAGGTCAAGGTCGTTATCTGCGAACTGTTACGTCATTTCAAACTTGACCTTGACCCTGAAAGAAAAGCTGAACCAGAATGCATTCTGATATTGAGAAGTAAAAACGGACTTTATCTCAAAATAAAACCAGTTTAAAAAAATGTGTGTTAAACTTACAGTAGAATGAAACTAATCCAGAAAAAAGTGTGCCTACCACAGAAAAGAAATAAAGAAGTGCATAATTGATAAGCACATAATAAATTTGAGAAAATATTTTCTTTTAAAGAATTGACTACTTGTGTTCATAATTAAACTATAAGATTTTTTTCTGCATTAAAACATGACAAAGAAATAGTTGTTTCTCTCAAAATCATACCGTCCTAAGCAATAGGATTTTTTCTTTAAATATAACCAGTCTAAAGAAAATCTTTATTTGAAATGGTGTATGATGGGAAAGTTTATCTGGCATATAAATTTCCCGCTAATTTATTCGTCTGCACAAATTTGAACTGTCAGTGATACGTAACTTTTACTAGAGTGACCTCCCTTTACTTATACCATGTAATGCAGGCATAAGCTGGCGATTATTATGCAAATCACTCATATCATAGTCGGTTTTCTATGTCTATCACACCTTAAATTGTTATAGGTAAAACAAAAACATTGACTGGTTTGTAAAATTTGATGTAAAAGAGTAAAACAAGTTAGAATTGAGGAAATTGGAAGAAAAAAACATTGTGTCATATGTAAAATTGGTTTTGTTTGGATGTATATGTTTTTAAAAGATAATAATAAAGTATTTGTTTTCTTGTCATATATTTTCTTTGTTATCTTTATTTTTATGCATTTTGATGAAAATAAGCATTCTGCGTTTTATTCTGGCTCTCATGGGCACATGAGAAGAACCACTGGCGTTCCGTAAGCTAGCTAGATATCTTCCTCACATAGAAGCATCCAAGTCCTTTAACAATTTCCGCTATTGTTCATATTAGGAAGCTATTCAACTTGCAGACGAAACGCCGGTGGCTCTACTTCGATGCCCGTTCATGCCTGAAATAATACACGAAGGAGTACCTGAGGTCTTCCTTCACCAGTAATGCTGGAAAGTCGCCTTTTGTTGTTCACAATGTTGCTGTGACGTAAAACATAACCAAACAAGTTTTTAAAGCAAGTACGCATGATAAATTGCCCTTTGTAAAAGGTCGATAATAACTGAAAAGGAACATACACCTAAAACATCAGAAAAACCGAGCATTGTTGAAACTGGAACACACCTTCTGGTTGGATGCTTGCTCTGATTTACGAGGGGCATATTTTCATAATTGGCAACGGCAGAGAGTTTTTCTTTACATAAGTCATACATGGGAAAAAATGATTGCTTAGTAGAATCTTTCAGAATATTCACCATAGTCACACTTTTCAAGCCTCAGAATCTATTTTTGAAATGTTCTTTAGGTATACTGTTTATAAACTGGTAGAGAGCGTTTCCGACGGCACTACAGGTTTCGAACCAGCGACCGCGAAGTCAAGTTATGGATTTAACCAAAGTCACAAAGAGAGAGATCACGACTATAAGCGGAATGTAGCAAAACCTCAATTCTGCTTGAACTAAGGCTTGCCGGTGCGCAGGTGCATTATCATGGAGTAATTTGATCCTGCGCACCCCAGACATTGGATTCTTTGGAATGTTGTGATTAACTACAGCAGTGAGAACATGGTCACTTTCAAATGTTCCATTAACACTACCCTCTCGGACACAGCGACACGGGCCATTATTCCATCACTGTCAAAAATAGAGCGTAAATAACTCTTTGTCAAGCAACAACTGAGCGAACGATGATTACACCTACCTACATTTTGTTACTGAGTTTATTGTCGGGCTAAAAAAATATAAAAAAATAAAGCCACGTTTCATCCTCTATGATCATTTCTCTCAGGCGTCTAGGGTCGTGATCTTAAAACCTAGTCAATAAGGCTTTTTCAACTCTCTCAGAAGTTAGCTATTTCATTGCACGTGCAAATCGTGCGAAAAATGACTGTTGGTTAGAAAAATCAATAATTTTTCCAACGGTATATTATACATGTACTTCCACGTGCAAATCATGAATAAATTAAGTGTTTGCCACTTATTAAAATATACCCTCGTATAAAAGATAGCAACAAAACTAAAGGTACACAAGCAATACTTTTTTGTCACAAATGTATATTGTAACGTATTCAAAACAGTATTTCGAGTCTGGCCGGAAATCAAATCAGATGTCATTCATTGCGCCAATATTCTTATTGTCGAAGGATTTTTGATGATGAAAGAAAAGAGGATTTTCATCATACAGTCAGCAAATAGTTTTTTATTTATAAATAAATATATAAGTTTAAAGGGACGCTACTAGTTTTTTTTGACATGATGGGACAGAAAATATTCTTGTCAGATTAATGTTCCATAACTTGTGTGCAAGATCATTTAGATAATTCCCTTTCTACATTTTTCTAGAATAATTATTCTGATTGTGAAAATAATTGCCCAAATTTGAAAAGCGTTGCAACGCTTTTCGCTCAAATCGGGCTAAAATTAGTACAAGAATAGCTTTTTAGCTCACCTGAGCTTGCTCAGGGTGAGCTTTAAGGATCGGTGAATGTCCGTCGTCCGTCGTCCGTCGTCCGTCCGGCCGTCCACAATTGCTTGTGAACACTCTAGCGGTCGCATTTTTGCCTCAATCATCATCAAACTTGGTCAGGATGCTCATCTAGTTGAAAGCTCGGATGAGTTCGAACATGGGTCATCTCGGATGAAAAACTAGGTCACAAGAGCTAAAAATAGAAAAACCTTGTGAACACTCCAGAGGTCACATTTTTGACCCAATCATCATCAAACTTGGTCAGGATGTTTGTCTAGTCAATTGCTTGGATGAGTTCGAACATGGGTCATTTCTGATGGAAAACTAGGTCACATGAGCTAAAAATAGAAAAACCTTGTGAACACTCTAGTGGTCACATTTTTGACCCAATCATCATCAAACTTTGTCAGGATGCTTGTTTAGATAATAGCTCGGATGAGTTCGAATATGGGTCATCTCGGATGAAAAACTAGGTCACCGGAGCTATAAATAGAAAAACCTTGTGAACACTCTAGTGGTCACATTTTTGCATCAATCATCATCAAACTTGGTCAGGATGCTTATCTAGTTGATAGCTTGGATGAGTTCGAACATGGGTCATCTCGGATGAAAAAGTAGGTCACCAGAGCTAAAAATAGAAAAACCTTGTTAACACTTTAGCGGTCACATTTTTGCATCAATCATCATCAAACTTGATCAAGATGCTTGTCTAGGTGATAGCTCGGATGAGTTCGAACATGGGTCATCTCGGATGAAAAACTAGGTCACAGGAGCTAAAAATAGAAAAATCTTGTTAACACTCTAGTGGCTACTGTTGTGATCCAAATATTCTGTTAATTGGTCTGAAAGTTTGTTTTGATGATTTCTAAGTCAAGATCGAACATGGGTCATCTTGGATGAAAAACTAGGTCACACCGCCCAAATATGGAAAAACCTTGTTAACATTCTAGTGGTCACATTTTCGACTCAATTATCATCAAACTTGGTCAGGATGTTTGTCTAGGTAATTGCTTGGATGAGTTCGAAATCGCATGTGAAACTAGGTCACCGGAGCTAAAAATAGAAAAATCTTGTTAACACTCTAGTTGCTACTGTTTTGATCCAAGTATCCTGGAAATTGGTCTGAAAGTTTGTTTTGATGATTTCTAGGTCAAGTTTGAATATGTGTCACCTGGGTAAAAAACTAGGTCGCACTGCTCAAATATGGATAATCCTTGTTAACACTGTAGTGGTCACATTTTTGACTCATCTGTCATGAGACTTGGTCAGAATGCTTGTCTAGGTAATTGTTTGGATGAGTTTGATAATTCAGGTGAGCGATCTAGGGCCATCATGGCCCTCTTGTTTCAATTTATTTTTGAGTGTATTTCTTTCTCCATTATCTTTTGCATATTTTCTGTTTTAAGTATCCCAGTTGATCTATATAAGAACTTATGATTATTTAATTTATAGGCTTTGGACCTCAGTGCAGTTCGCAAAGACTATGTTAGTTTCTTGTCAGCTGGATGAGAAAATGCACCTAAAAAAAAACTTACTCGAAAAGAAAAAAGTCATAAAAGGTTACATACTAGTACGTTGAATATTGTCATCAGAAATTTTATAGACTTCACAAACGTTGATATTTGCTCCCAGTTCATTTGATCTCATATGGGATAAATAATTATATAAGTTAAAAGGGACTCTACTGATTTTTCTTTGACATGACGGGACTTGAAATATTTTCCCGAGATTAGTATTTCATTTAATGTAGGACTAGACTATTAACTTATTTGCAACATTTCAGATCATTCGCTTTCTATACGGTCATGTAAAAACACTCAGTGGTGTCCCTTTAAACTTCTATACATTTGTAGTTATTTATCCCATATGGTTAAGGTCGTTGACTTTAAACCACTTGTCCCTCATCGCTGTGGGCTTGAATCCCGACAGGAACTTTTGGTTCTTTCATGTAAGCAAGATTTACAGCTAGCTTACGGAACGTCGGTGGTTCTACTCAGGTGCCTGAATTAACGCATGGTAGGGCACCTGAGGTCTTCCTCCACCAGTAAAGCTGGAATGTCGCCATATGACCTATACTGTGAGTGTGCGACGTAAAACAAAACAAAAATCATCCTATGTCTTTCTTTGTGCACTGTTAATGCACGAGCAAATACGCTGAATTAATTTCCTTATTAAAAGGAACGGAATGACGGCTTTGATGCCAGAACTGATAAGTTCTAGTAAATAATTATATTTAAATAATTCTATTTAAAGCTGTCAAGACTCAAAGGTGGTTCAAATAATTAACTAGTATATTGTGTATTTCATGTGCCATTTGCTAAAATATGTGTATACCTTAATTTGTTCACTTAATATATTGTTTTGAATTAATTTGCACTAAATAGTTATGTTTGAATTAAGTAGCCTCTCGTTAAACCAGATTTCTTTTCCCAACATTTAACATCATTATTTCCCAACAAATTTGACTGTGAAGTAAGGTGTACGGGGAGATAATTGTAGTAGTTACTCCTGATTAAGAAGAAACTTTCGTACTTAACGAGACACTTGTTTGGTCATTTTACGCATTTTTACACAAAAGTTAGAGGCCATTTCATAACAGAGTTATAAAACTTTGGGAATTAACAGCTGGTTTGAGAAGAAAGGAATGGAATGACATTTCTAAATAAAACCATAAACTGAAATTACTCTTTCGTACTTATTTCGATCGCGGGGAAGATTTCACTACTTCGGTAGGTACAGAATTCTGTTTAAAACATTTCTTTTAATTTTATGATTTTTTTTGTATGCAATGATGTGCGTTTTATAGATATGTATGAAATATTAAGTTAATGCTTTAATAAGCAGAAATATACGTATTTTCGTAATCTAATAATTGAATTGCAAATCACAAATCCAATGATTATCATGCAGGAAAAAATAGTTCTTTAACAATTTGACTGAATGGAATAAAATAATGAAAAATATAGGAAAAGAATAAATACATGTTATAATGACACGTCTTTCACTTATATATATATTGGAACGATGTTGTATAGTGTCTTTCATAACTAAAATTAAGAAGATAAAACATTGATGTTACACACAATCGCACGACATCCCCGTGCATTCAAACAAATTTATTGAGAAAAGGTACCTTACTAAATTAAATTAAATTAAAAGTTTATTCAGTTTTATTATTTAGTTGAGATTCCTGATGTCAAAGACGTGCTGTGTGATAGGGGCGGGGGTAGCTGGCCTGGCGGGTGTCAAGCAGTGCCTAGAAGAGGGGATCAAACCTGTCTGCTTTGAGAAGGACTTTGATATTGGTTTGTTCTTTAATATAAGTCTCTTTAATTTACCCTTCTGTATAAGTTTTTTTTCTGGACCAGTTTGAAACTTTGAAGCTCGACTTAGCATAGCTTACAAAAGAAATATATGTGAAAAACAACAACCCCCCCCCCCCGAAAAAAACAACAACAACAAAAAAACAACGGACTTGAAGACTGGCGTAGCTCTTTACTAACGGCATTAGTCAATTAAATTTTTAGCTCCCAGCATGCTATTTTTCTACATTTTTACTTTTTTAGAAGATGCAGTTTCCTGTAAGGTACTCTCTCATTATTTTCAACGGTTTTTAAGTTTATTTTTATTTCTTTTTAGCAAAGGGTTTTATTGTATAAAGCCATATTATGTTGAATAAAGTTAATCATTATGCAGGGAAATGATGACCAATATTTTATTTCTTTAATCTGTAATACACTTTCCCATTCATAAGCGTTTGAAGTTCATCGTATTTTGACTAATTTCTATCAACTTTAAGATAGCGAAATTTACCTTTAATTATTCAAAGTACAATATTGTAACAATTTGCAACTGACATTAAAATGTACACAGAGGCCTCAACGAGTTCATTAATTACGGTTACAAGCAAGTTGACGTAGAACTCCCGACCATGGTGGGTCGCTCTAATTTATATACAATTGTATATGTTTTCAAAACGAGGAACAGTTTTTCTTGTAGTACAAACAAGTCATAAGTTCATACTCATATTCTAGGTGGATTGTGGCACTACAGAGACTATGCGTCCAATGACCAGGAACCTAGCCTCTATAACTCGTGCAGTATCAACACGAGTAAAGAGATGACGTGTTATAGTGACTTCCCAATACCGAAAGACTTTCCCAACTTCATGCATCATACACACTTCAAGAAATACCTCGAACTCTATGCCGAGAACTTTGACTTGATGAACTATATCAAATTACAGGTAGTTTTAAGCTACGATATTTGTAAATCGACCTTTTTAATCAGTGTGACATGTGCACAACTTTAAACGATTTACCAAAACTAAAATCCTTTGCTTGGAACTTAAGATCGACTGTTTTGACAATTGATATTGATCAATTGATTGATTTATTTATTTTTATATCATTCATTTTGGAATAATTAATTAATTAATGATTAATGATAATTAGATAATTATCATTTTTGATTGTTTAACTGACTATTTATTCATTTATCTTTTATTAATTTATTAATGTTACATCTTTCATTTTGTAATGCATTCTTTGTAATTTGAAACACTATTCCAGACTGAAGTCATAAAAGTAGAAAAAGCAGATAATTTTGAAGAGACCGGCCAATGGATTGTTACCACTAGAGATTTGAAAAGTAACAAAACAAGTAAAGAAAAGTTTGACTTTGTAATGATTGCCAATGGTCATCTGACGGAACCTAACAAACCAAGTTTACCAGGACTGGAGAAGTTTAAAGGCAAGGTTCTACATACGCATGACTATAAGGTAGGTACTTCTTTCGTCCAAATAAGTAAACTGAAACAACCGCCAACATCATCATTATCATCATCATCTTCATCGTCATCATCAACATCATCATCTTCATCATCAACATCATCATCGTCATCATTATCAACACCATCATTATCATCATAATCATCGTCATCAACAACAACAACAACAACTTCTACTACAAGAACAACAACTTCAGCAACAAATGGACAACAAAAAATAAACAACAACACAACAACATCAAATAACAGTCTACCAAACTACCCCACTGGAAACAGTACATGTATAGCAATTACAACAACACATGGACAAAAACAAATAAACAAAAACACAACAACATCAAATAACAGTCTACCAAACTACCCACTCTAAGCAATATAGCAATTACAAGAAACCCAATCATTTAAACAAACAAGCAAACATGAAGAGTTGATGCTACAGTAGCGAGCATTATTCGAGTGTATGTCTTTTACCATTTAAATCTTTTATCATACATACGAGTATTGTAATAAGAATTGAAATACTTTGTATTGCTTAAGTTATATTCTGCCTTACTTTGTTTATTGTCAGTATTATTTATTTTCTGAAGCATAATATTTAAAGAAAATAATTTTTCTGTAAACTGAAGCCTTTTTGCTAAATCATTTATTCCTGACATAGAACTAATAAATGATGTGCATTTTTATATTTTAGAATATCGGTACCATTTATGTACCATTTATATTTATGCTGAAGCGTAAATACAAAAATATATGACTTTTTGCTGTTAACTTTTAAGCACAAATCCAATTTGCTTTTCAGGATTTCAGAGGTTTTGAGAATCTAAATGTACTTATTGTAGGGATAGGAAATTCGGCTGCGGATGTCGGATGTGAGCTAAGTCGTCATGCTAAACACGTGAGGATTATTTGATATATTTTCATATAATACTGCTCAACTAATACAACATTAACAATACCATATTTCAATTGCATTAACTATATGATTTATTGTGTGCCAAAATTCCTCATTTTGCAAAATCGTTTTTTCAAATGAGTAGCTATGTCATTTACATAATTTATAAAAGAATGATCATTTGTAGTTTAAGAAAATGGCTGCCTATTTCAGCCATAATAAAGTATATAAAAATACACGATTAAATGTTTTATAACACATCTATTTCTGTTTACACAGACGTTTATGTATCTCTAGGTCTACATGAGTACACGTCGTGGAACGTACACAATTCAACGTGCAGCAGACTTCGGAGTTCCATACGACCATATCGCTATCACGCGCTTCCGGCAGTCGTTATCATGGAAACTCATGAGACCGTACCATTTCTACAAGTTAAATCATCGCTACAGGCACCGAAACTATGGCCTGTCCCCAAACTTCAATTTTGAGTCTGCCGGTGTTACCATAAGTGACGACTTGCCAAATAGAATTCTTCTTGGTGCTATAAGTATACACAATGACGTCAAACATTTTACTGAAGATGGCGCTGTTTTTGTTGATGGCACACAGATCAAGGACATCGATGTTGTTGTTTTAGGAACAGGATATGTTTATAGCTTTCCATTTCTTGATGAGTCCATTATAAAAAGGGATGGTCACTTTTCGTATCTTTATAAGCTGGTTTGGCCAACAGAACTAAACCCATCTACATTAGCAGTTATTGGACTAGTCCAGCCGTTTGGTCCCCTGCCCCCAGTACTTGAAGCTCAAGCAAGATGGGCCGCACACGTGTTTGCTGGTCGCAGTCAACTGCCAACGAACGCTAAAAGATTGGACGCTGTAGAGAAATGGCGGGAATTTGTGAAACAGAAATACGTTGACTCACCGAGATATACGACGCAAATATATTTCATTCAATATATAGACGAGGTCGCTAAGTTCATCGGATGTAGGCCAAATCTTTGGAAACTATTTTTCAAAGATATCAATCTATGGTCAAAGGTGGTATTCAACCCCGCAACACCACCGCAGTGGAGACTTGAAGGTCCTGGAAAGTGGGAAGGTGCAAGAAATGCCATCAGTCGCGTTGAGGAAAAGACCTGGTACCCAATGCAAACAAGAAAAGCAGGGGACCATGAACGAGACGGACTCTACGACGGCTGGATAGAACTTTTTAAGAAACTTGCTATCGTAATTTTAGGGCTAATACTTATCAAGTTCTTGTTTTCAAATGGTTATCACACGTTGTTCATTAAAAGCTGAGAGCTAAATAAAATGGACAATTACATACATACTATTTAATTACAGACATTACATACTAGTCTAAAACTTGTAATGTTAGGAGCATTACACCCTTACTGCGCTATAAAGATTTGTATTATAAATGGTCTCGGATGTGCCAGCTGATCTCGGTTTGCAGTGGTTACATGGATTAAATCAATTGCAGACAGCAGGCCGAAGGGACATCATAATTCAATTATTGCCGTTTCTAGCGTGCTCTCATATACTTTTTCTTAACTTAGTTACAGTAACCTTCATCAGGAATCACATATATATGTACTTGTATAGCATTTTAGATGATTTCCCACGGTTTTCTCAATATTAAAAATAAGTTAAAAGCCAATTCTGTTGTTGTTCACTATGACAAAATTAATGTGTCTGCTATTTTGTCGTACATGTACCATATTAATCAAGGTAATACCGTGTTTTTCACATTGTCTCCAAATCATATTAAGTTTTGTAAAAAAAAAGCCTGAGCCGGGATATTGAAGTCAGTGACATGGTCTTTCAACCCGACTCCACTGATTTTGTGCAATGGACTTCTCATATTATGAATTTTGGTCAGTCGAAAAGAAGTTTAAGGGATATTAGTATAAAAATGAAGAAACGGAGCAGCCGACAATTATGAAAGACCGGTGGTGACATTTAAACTGCTTGAAATTTCGGGCTCATCTTCTCGAATTCGCAATATCAACTTCATGAATTCAACTTCATGAATTCACGTTTTAAACTTCACGAACTTAAATTTGTGAAGTCGAAATCGTGAATATTTATGAAGTTGAAATCGTGAATTTATGAAGTTGAATTCGCGAATTCCGTGTGCTGAAAAGTGAAAATCGTCAATTCACGAAGATGAAATCGGAAATTTATGAAGTTGAAATGTTCTAGACAATATACATCATTTTCCTACTGAACAACATTTGCAATCAAGATCTTGTGACGACTATAACAACAGAAGTCTCAAACCGAAGTAGAACAATTTCGTTGCATACAAAGGGGGTTAAGATATCCTTATTTTCGAAAGGTGTTAACTATTATGAATTTAAGATCCAATATGATTTAAAAGGGCTTTGACACTGAGCAGACACTAGTATAACGTTGCATGCATTACTATGGTGACTGATTTGTGCTATGTCGTATTTTCTCTCCGCGGGGCGCTGGACGAAAACGTAAAAAATACGACAAAGTCAACATGTCGTACTTTCGCTCCCCGAAGCTTCGTTGTATTTTCGCTCCGCGGAGGTTTGTCGTATTTTCGTGTTTCGCCTGGCACAATCAGTCACCAAACATTACACAACGGGCAAATACGAATCAATAATTCTCTAGAATTCTAAGAGAGATAAACTTAAGCTGACTTGCAATTCAAAGATTTTTTCTCCAATTTTATCTTTTTTCTTAAACAAATTCAAATTACCACCAACGACCTGAGCAAAAGCAAGCCCTTGTGTCAACGACATTATATAGTATATTACTGTTTAAATTACATTCTGATAATACGACATTATAGTATATTACTGTTTAAATTACATTCAAATAATTCGATATTATTGTATATTACTGTTTAAATCACATTCTAATGATACGACATTATAGTATATTACTGTTTAAATTACATTCTAATAATACGACATTATAGTATATTACTGTTTAAATTACATTCTATTAACACGACATTATAGTATATTACTGTTTAAATTACATTCAAATAATACGAATTATAGTATATTACTGTTTAAATCACATTCTAATGATACGGCATTATAGTATATTACTGTTTAAATTACATTCTAATAATAAAAAAACGTGTTTGTGGTCAAAGTTTGAAATTTTAGTCACAACAGCTCGCAAAGTCGGACAGATCTGCATCTCTTACGCCGGAAATTATTTAAAGGACAAATCTATTTCTCTTATTAGGTTTTACAGCATTTGCCTCATTATGCCTCAGAATTAGAGATAGTTTCCCTTCTTTTATAAAGGGGACACAACTTTTATAAAGTTTGAATTACGGTTTAAGAGCATTTTAGATGCTAATCACCTGATGAAAGAAACGCTGAATGTGAAATCATTTGTCATAAAAGAAGAAAAATGGAACAAAAATAGTACATTGACTTCCATATCAAACTCTTATAATCATTATATTTGTACACATTGTCAAAAAGCAACAATATCAAAAGGTGGTTCAGGTAATTGGCAAATGATTCAAATTTCGGAAGCTATAGCAGGGTACCTAAATATAAAAAAGCTTTTAAAAATGGAAATATTTTCATTCATGGTTGGACTTTATGATATGTAGCTCTCCGTGCACAGATCATCTAAAATTGACAGAATAATATTAAGTGGTTCCTCGCCACATCCGAGCATGATATCATAAGACTCGCCATCTTCCCATCTTTCCGGTGGGGAACCCCATTCACATCGTGTCGTACTGCACGGAAGCGGAAACGGAAATATCAATTCGACGTCTGCCTCTCCATTTGACATTGTTCTCTCCATTAACCCATGGTCAAACAGTCTTCATGCATAAGAAAATGTGTGTACGACACATAATATAGTTATACGTACCAGGATTATGTGAATATTCAATAACGGAAGACAAACGGTACAAAAATGGCAAAAATCAATAGAACAGTGAATATTTCAACTTATTTTATTGAGTACAGGCAACATATAAATTTCTTTCATCAATCAACTTCAAATTTAATAGACAAACATCATCTAAAGCACAATTTGCAGAATTTCTTGCTGGACAGAAATGTCTGTAAAGTGAACAGCTATAAATAATAAATTGCATTATTATTTTAAGACTTTTGGATCACGTAGTATTGAAAAATACCACACTTGTCAACAGCCACTCCGACGGACTGCTTGAATTGAAATCCCGACAGCTGTCTAAAATTTGACGATGATAGTAAAACAGGGGTATGACCAAATGTTATTATGTATCCGCCTTTTTTAACTGTAGGCAACAACGCCGACAAAAGTTCTTCTGCCTCACACGTCTTTATCACCTCCGAATTTAGAAATCTTATGTATACTGCATCGGCGGTACCGAGTTTTATCTTTGGATCCAGAGCGTTTGCACAATGGGCTTCGTCCACTCGGTCTTTTGCGAAATTTGCCATCTGCTGACTTAGATCTTGGCCGATTGTGTAACTTCCGGGAATTGCTTGCTGAAGCGTGGATAAAAATACCCCTGTCGAACAAGCAGGGTCGTATAGTATTGGTTTATCAAGTCCAACAGATCGTAGAAACTGAATTGAATAAGCTCGTATCCGTTCCTCACCGCATCCTAGCATGATATCATAAGAGTCGTCAACTTCCCATCCTTCCGGTGGGGAACCCCATTCACATCGCGTCGTACTGCGCATAAGCGGAAACGGAAATATCAATTCGGCGTCTGCTCCTCCATTTGACATTATTTTCTGCATAACATGAAGTTTTTCAGATTTTTCTATTGGATTATAGAAAATTGTTACATTTGAGTCACTCATACGTTGGTCAACATATAAGCCTAATATCATATCAGCTTTCACCAAACTACAGAAAAGTTCAGGAATTTTGAAAGCTAGAAAATAGTCCGAGAGAAGTTTTTTCCCGACAAGACGTACTGATCCAGGTTTCCCATGACGCCCGACATCCAAGAAGAACACACCTTGTGGTAATCCGAAGAAAGATTCATGAAGTCGCTCTAACGGTCTGTCTGCAACTGCTGACCAGTCTATGCTTTTGGCTGGCTGGGTTCCAGGTTCGATTCTGCACGCCTCGTATCGTTTCAACTCGTTCATTATTTCCTCAAGAGTTTTTCTATCCTTTGATTTATCACTTGCAATCTCCAACATATTTTCAAATATTTTCATTCCACCAGGCCAATCTCCGCCAGCAAACTTCCGGCGACCTTCCTGGAACATTTCTTGCAGTTTCTCATCGTACATGCCTTTGAAAATCCCATCGTAAGTTACGATCGCGTTCGTAGATTCAGCTTTTACGCCAGTACTTTCAGTCATTTTGAGACGTTTGAGCGACGAATACTGCGGGTATTCCTAAACTGTTTGCAATCCTAGATAACGTTGGAGATTGTAATGCAACAACACTGATAAAATTACTACACCGAAAGACACGTGGACATGACATCCCATTAACACGAAGAAATACTATACCGTGTAAACCCCCTTTGACCTATGCAGATAATTATCTTAATACCTTGACCATGGGAAACAAACATACTGAAAAATAGATATACGGTAAAAATAGCCACACGTGTACATTTAATATTCAAGATCCAATGCATTATATCTTATAGCAAAATCAGGATTTCCGGGAGAGGTATGTAACTAAAAAAATTTCTTTTCTTACAATTAAGTCGTTTTTATCATATTTCATTACGTGGAGAATAAACCATAAATATATATACATGTACATGTATAGTGTAATGAATACACATGTTTGTCTTCAATGCATCTATGCTATGCGCAACGTAATAATATAAACTTCGTACGAATCACTTTCGTATTGATAAACATATGATTTATTACTTATAATGATATTAAATCTAAATATTTATTTTTTATCTAGAGATGCCTTTACTCAAGCTTCTAGCGAGGTGTATACTTGCTCTTCTCAGCTGTCTACGGTATCTGGTAAGACTTTTATTTCACTATAAAAAACATTATCAATTTGATTTGATTAGTAACTCGTGGCCACGACATAGTATCTCGTGGCCACGACTTAGCTTTCTCGTGGCCACGACTTAGTAACTCGTGGTCACGACATTGTATCTCGTGGCCACGACTTAGCTATCTCGTGGCCACGACACAGTATCTCGTGGCCACGACTTAGCTATCTCGTGGCCATGACTTAGTAACTCGTGGCCACGACTTAGTAACTCGTGGCCACGACGTAGTATCTCGTGCGCACGAGATAAATAAAAACACACACATGTCACCATTGTGCCACCGTAGTGCGGATATTACCAACAGATTAAGTTTTGGCTTGAGAACGACTCATAGAGGTTGGTCAAGTAATCAAATAAATGTTAATGGTTCGGCCGTGGGTATCCGACGATGTGGTTGGTTAAATCTAGTTCAAACAGTGTACATCGATCGACAAGTTGTGGCTTAGACATTAATACTTAGATCTATTGTAAAAAGAATAAATCTTATACTTCTGTACACAATAATGTCGTACAAATTATCGAACAAATTTAACAAATTATTTTTATTCAGGTTTATATGCATCTTGCACTGTGACAGTATTTGTTATGATGCTTTTTGTTAAATAGAAAAATTGTTGATAATGAATAAACAGGTTTAATGGCTCAGATAAAACAACTGTAATGTCAAGATGCCAAAAACATATCGCTTTCTTGTGACCACAATAAAATCAGTACATACAGTGCTTTGATTTCAATGTATATCCATTTGTAGTTGCCGCATAAAAAGGGACACATTCCAGAGGCTGGCATTGTTGTTAACAAATTACTAGATATAGTGTTCAACGACGATAACTTACTAAAACTAGAGTTTCTCACGGATTTTTACGAGAAATTCGGATTATTCCGGTTTGATAATAAAGTATATATATTCGACCATAAATTAACACAGACCGTTATAAACAAATTAGAAAAGGGTGCACATGACTATTTAGAAAACTCTCCATTAAAAGACACAATACTTGGTTCCACAAATCGGAGTCCAGAAGTACGGAGAGCGATTGCGACCATCTTTAGAAAATCTGTTCTCGAGGAAAAAGGAAACCTTATTATTAAAGATGTAGAGACATTTTGTGATAAAATAGAGGACGAAGCAAACTCAGGTAATTATTATTTTGTTAATTGAAGTTGATTTAGCAAAAATTATTTGCCATTGTTACGGCGGACGTAAAACCTGTATATCTTGAATTTAGTAAAAATTTAGTATCTATTAATAACTTAATTTCGTTTCTATAAATAACAATTCATATCACCTTCATGCAAATATATATTTTGTATGCATTTTGTAATTTTGGTGCAAACATATTTTACATAATTATATAAAACAATCATGCTACACAGGTCAGCTTGTAAATGTTACGGACTGGTCACTGCGTATGGCGATGGACGTGGTAGGTCACATGTTACTACAGCTAGACATGCACGCGCTAGAGGGAAAACAAGAACTGTTGTTAGAGTGTCTGATGACTATATTACACAGGTTTGTTGTACATTTTTCAGTTATTTCTGATTTCATTTTTAAGTGTATAGAGAAGGGTTAAGGGAGTGCTTAAAGTCACAGGGGTATGCTTTTTGATATGGGGAGTTTGTAACTTTCATCTGAAGGTAATTCCTGCAATATATCAGTAAAATATCACACAGAATCAGTGACTTTACAAAATATTTTCAGGTTCAGTCTAAAGATAAAAGATTCTTAAAACAAATAAGGTCTATGGCAAAATGATAACGTAAAGTATATATATTTTCCTCGTCTGGCCATGTATTGACTGTAGAATGCCGCCGATTTTCACTGATAATATATGTTATATGTTAAATTAATTTCTGTGGCGATGTTTTCATGTTCAATTATTAAGATAATTTCCATATTTTCTGCTAATATCCTCAAACATGCACATTCTTGTACCATATATTACAATACTTTAAACGCCTTTTAAAACTATGATTCTCAGATTTATCTTCTACGTTTAATTTCTTTTTATTAGTTTTGACATTGAAGCATTCTGCCTTTTAGAAAATATCTCACTTTATATCTTTTTTACTGATATATTATAGGTGCTATGCATTGGCTGAGATCACCGCCGACAGTGAAGAGTTTAAAGAAGCAAATGCAACGTTTGAAAAACTCACAACCGAAATCTTAGCAGATGCTCTAAAAATAGAAGACCGTCACGAGGAGAAAAGACTGGTCGTTAAACTACACGAAGCGTGTGGCTTTGATTTGGTAATATATTTTGCGACAGTATGGTTATACATGTGTATTTTAAAGAATACTCTATTTCTGACTTCATCTCAATTAAAAGTTATAAGAGGTTAAATAGGTCTGGAACGTTCACATAAGTATATGTACGTAAAGTTATTGCAAATTTGTCTTCATATTGGCGATTTTAAACCGCTTTGTCTTTAATGCAAAAGTCATGCGATTTTGATAACTTAAATTTGATGGCCCGTAAAAGCTATATAAGTAATATTCAATTAACAACTGAATTTGATGTTGTAAATGATATCTGTTACAAAGTAGGCCAACATTTCACAAGATGAAAAAAAAAAGAAAAAAATAACTTTTATATCAAATCTATCATATTATTTAAATTCTAATTACAATTAAATACATGTAGTGCATTCACATTTAAATGCTGATAAGCTACTTCTATTTTAAAAAGCAACTCAATAATAAACTTTATATTAAAGAGTATAAAGCTTTATTATATCCTTATAAATGATATATTAAGAAATATTGATGAAATAAGATGTGTATTTACATTTGCCATATTTTTCACTGCAGTGAAATATATTTCCCGTAATTTCACTGGTGTCTTGCCGATCTACTTTCTTTCAAATTCAGCCAATACACAAAATTTAAGGTGAAGTATTTCAAATTTTAATGTAAAAAAAGATAAAAATGTATATGATAAACACAAAATTCAAATTCTTTCTCTAAAAACAAGATTAATTTGCATCTTGTGCAACGAAAATTATCATATTTCACTCTTGGCTACCGCCACTCATGAAATATTTATTTTCATACCACTCGATGAAAATAAATCCTGTATTTTTAGAAACAACTTAAATATCTTATATGCACATGTATCTAATGAAATATTTTTATAGAATTTGAAAACAATAAAATTATGTTGTTATAATTACCTTAAGGTCGGTCCTCGAAAGAATTGTAACGCAGAATGTTTCTGTTATTTAATATACATGATAAACACATATAGGTGTATATGTTTAATATTACATGTATTCCCTTGATTTTTCAAAGATATTTTTAGGAAACGACCACATGGAAATCCATCTGCGGAATATTTTCATCTATCAAAAAGAGTTTCTTAGCTCGTTAATGTCCAAGTATGTTAATGTTGCTATCCTTAAAGACTATAGTCATTTTGTTAGATTATATAAATTAATTAAGATTATATTAATATTAATTAATTTATACATATATTAATATAGGCTCGAGATAATATGAAGTTATTCTTAATGGCTGGCTCAGAGACCACTGCAGCAACAATACCCGTCTTGGTCTACTTACTAACCACACACACGGATGTTCAGGTATTTGGATTTTTTTCCTTTCTAGTTCATCACTTTGATTTTTTCTCATTGAACGTCCTTTCAATATTTATACCGTATAAGAACATTAGAAGCTAATGAAAGTTCGGCATAATTCTGAATTTTCCGTGTCTTTTTTGTCAAACCCAAATACTAGTAAGCGTCAACATGATCAGGAGAATAAAGGCAACTAAACGCTTTTTAAAGAAATATCAGATACGGAAAGATACGAGGTTTGTCGAATTAACACGAGCTATTGATGAATGAATTACCTTAACTCTAGTTTAAGGTCTGATGGAATTTCTAGAGTGACCAAAACAATACTCGTGATGACATTTTAAAATGCTAGAACGGAGTAAAATAGTGCGGGCAAAGTCATATCACGCGCTTCTCAGCAGACGACAACTATTTTCATACCAAATGTCATAGAATGCAACATTGTTCGAAACACACAAAGCAACTTATGTTATTTTACAATTGCCATTGAATTTATATCGAATATTAAGCATCATAATTAAAAAAAAGATCCTTGTAATTTCTGAAATGTTTGACATCATTTTATCAGGAAGAACTCCGAGCTGAAGCAGACGATAATATAGACGCTTTGTATAAAGACCCGTCGCTCTCTCTACCAAAGCTTGAAGCTGTATTGAAAGAAGTTCTACGTGTTTACCCTATAGCTCCATTCATCAGCAGACAGACGCTGGAGGAAGTCAATGTCGGGGATTTTACCTTTCCAGCGAGCGTATGTATAAAAAGAATATATCCAATTATAGGCATGTCCTTTATAAACATACATGATAACATCGTATGTTTATCTGTCCGAATTTATGTACAGTATTTGACTTGTACTACATTCACTTTGTATCTGTTTATTATTTGTTTGAGTCATTTAAAAAGTTCCATGTCCGGCCACTCTGCAAGATCGTATTTAGTCTGGAATTCCTTCCCCTTACACTACGTTCCGTAGTAAATGTAGGCAGGGAACCAGACTAGATCGTTTTTATCATCGTCATTTTTTTCCGCCATCCATTCTAAATGTAACATAATTAAATTTTCGCTGCTTATTTTTAACTAAAAAATATTAATCTGTTATTTTTTTATTTTGTTTAAAAATCATGCGTAAAGCTATTCGACCACACTTGTAGGGGGAAATATTTCTCTTTGCTGGTATTTATTTTTACAATTTCAAAGTTGTCCTGACCAACAATTCAGTTGATATTCTTATATTAAAGAACTAGATTGTCATAATTATACTAAAAGACACAGTGGGTAATTAAATAAGTGATTTCCGCACTAAAAAATCTATGTACAATTTTGCGTATTTTGATCGTTTTTCATTTGAAAATACATGGTATATTTAACAAACAATGATAATTCTATTTTTATGTATTACAGACGGACATCAAAGCATTTACGTGGGGTATTCACCGGTCACATACACAATGGTCAAAATCCAAGGAATTTATTCCGTTCAGATTTTTAGACAATTCTGAACGAACGTCCTCCAAAATGTACATACCATTTGGCGCCGGTTCAAGGGTGTGCATAGGTCAGCATCTGGCTTGGCTGGAGCTTAAAATAGCCACCGCCATTATGTTGCATAGATTTAGAATATCAAAGGTACCAGAGACTCGAACTTTGAGATTTGTGACCGACTGGGCACACGCTGTTGTTCATCCGGACAAAGACTTATTTTTCAGATTTGAAGTCAGATAATTATTAATAACAACTAGAACATGTATTAATAAAAATATGAAAAAAACTTGAGTTTTTACATTTTTTTTTAAATTTTTAATCGAACAAATAATTGTTATAGTCGGACCTCTTAGATGTTATGCTTATGTCCAAAGAGCAATATTTGAACACGTACAAGTATAAAAGACTTCACAATAAATATCAAAATACATGTACTATCTAGACCATGTTAGATGAAAAAATATATTAACAAAAAAGTACTATAATGTAGTTGATGAATGTTATAGAACTCTTACACCGGGATGGTTGCCTAAGTAACCAACAAATACAGTATATTCTCCTCTATCCGCAGTTTTAGGGTCAGAAATAAGGTTACCGCTATTGTCCGTATTCTTGACCGCGGTTTTACCAGGTTTATGAGACCACAACATGTTGCTGTCCAACCGATAGAAATGATAATCAGTTTCCGGCCAGACGGCCAAAGCCATATAACATTTTCCGGGAAACATTCGAGGGTTAAAGAAAGGTAATGGAACCAGTCCGTCACTGACAGTAGCGCCAAGAATACCGCGTACTGTGATTGGTCTAGAGAATCTTCGACCGGAAGCTCGTCCTATAAATAAATAGTGGCATTATAACAATACCAAAAACGTTATTTGAAAGATTATATTAAATTAGATAAGAATATGTCTAAAAGAGAACCATTTATCCGAAGATAACATATATCCGAAAAGATCTACATATTTTGATACACACAACAACATGAGAATCGAGTTCTTAAGTAAATTCGTACAAATGTATTTAATTAGGAAAATGCTTTTAAAAATCAGTGATCAGGGACTTTCTGAAAAGAACGTTATCAAGTAAGACGTCAAAGATAACGTGTTATTTGGTCAAAATTTTAACTTCCGGCCCAGAACAGATAGTCATGACTCTTCGCCTCTCCAAACTGAAGTTTAGACATTGAACGCAATACAGAACCAAAATTTTCAATTTCTTAGAACATGAATTAGAAAAATAAAATGAATTAATATGTGTTTACATAAACAGAAAATAAACATCAAAGTATCTTACCCGGCTGAGCAAAGGTACCAGTCGGCCTTTGTGTGGCATAATTATAACAATTATTTTGCCGGATGGTCGGCGAGGCATTCCAAGTTTCAGGGTCGTACCGCGGAATTCGACATCTTTGCATAGGGAAAGGCGGTCTGCTCGGAAACCCTGCTTGTAGGGTTATATATGGTTGTAGCGGTGTCTGGAAGGCGTTTGGAAAATGGGCAGAACAATTTAAAGTGTAGATAAAAAGCAACTAGTGTTGAAATAGAATATTTTATTTCATTAGCACTAATATTGCTTATATTTACAAACATTTACATTACATTTTCTAAAAAAGGCATGACCAATCTAAAAAAAATGACATAAATGTCAACTTATTTGGTAACTAAAAGCGTATGATATTTTGATGTGTATGATATTTTAAAGCGTATGATTATTTTAAGCGTATGACATTTTAAAGCGCATGATTATAATTATATGCGTACATCTAGAAATGAAATATTGTTCTACCATAAAAATGTTAATTACAAATTGTTTGTTTATGCATATTAAAATAAAATATGTATTTGTTTATAGAAATATGATTTTATACACAGCATATTTCAATAAAAAACGGCTTATATTCCTCATATTCTAACCGAAAAACGTCCTTTCGTTTTTAATACCATCTAGCTACTAGCGCAACGTATTTCAGCATAATAATCAATATATATAAATGTCAACAATTATATAAAATATATGGCACGCATGCAGTGTAAGCAACAACAATATTAAACATGTTGCGATCACATTTCTTTTCATATTCTTCTAGCATATTGTGACAATTTTAACGATTTTCGTCGTTCCCTTACCATTCTTCTGACGGTATCTATCACGTGACGACGCACTGACCTCTCTAGTGGAAACGGTGACGAATTCAGTAACATCAACTCTAATCTGGGATTCGTACCCGCCCCTACGGTCTTGTACACTCGCTGACCCATCGGGTTCTTCATCTCCACGATAAAACCTCCGTATCCAAGCTTCTCACCCATCCTGATGAATAAGAAATGAGATTGGATGGTTCATGAAATACTCAAGGATATTTTTACATAAGTTTAGGTTATTCAGTAGGTACGGAACTACTTTTTTGTTACTAAATTAAGGGACCAGTTATAATGTATGGACTAGTTATGATATAGTTGTACATTAATGTTCATTTCGTCAACTATATATTCACGGTAGCAAAACATACATTTTCACGACATCAAAACCAGGAAATTGTTCTTGGTATTGTCACTCATCTAACAATCATATTATGCATGTACGTAAAAACAACCTGTTATTTCCTTACAAACACTAACTTGTAATTAGCCCTTGTCTTAAAACATAACAAGACACATGTAGTGGTGGCAAAAAAGCGACCACAAATTACACCAAACAAACGCTTATACAAAATCGCAAACTTAATTGCACATTTATCTTTTAGTTTATTGTTTTATACTTATCCAAGGAATATGGTAACAGGCAATGAAAACAAAATTCTGTGGATTCATATTGTTTCCGCTCATTTGCTTAAAATGTATTTAGAATATACTCATTGAAGTTGGGCGAATAAATCTAACACAAATGTATACGAAACCTTGATGGTCGTGCATTGTTGATTGTTGTAGCTATGTAGGAATACATGGGGTTGTTCCTGTCAATAACCCATGTTGGACTAGATCGTCCGGAAAACACGCTCAATTCAACGCCAAACTGTATAAAACCTGTAAAATAAACACGCAACATCTTATCAATTCATTGTACGCTGAGAAAATTGTCGTCTGCTTAAAGTGTCTTCTGCTTACCTGAGTTTTTGACAAGACGTTGAGTTACTCGGCATCTGGGCTAATATCAAGCTTTATACAAATGTTAATGTGTACGCTCTTCGACGGCTCAAGTGTTAAAATACTAGTAATAGAAAGAGCATTGGAACACGAGGCTATCTGATTCGAGGAAGCGTAACCCCCAACCCCCCTCCGAGTATAAATCAGATTGCCTAGTGTTTTGATGTTCTTTCTCTTTTGTATTATAGGCAAAAATAATCAAAGCACAGAAGGCGCTGAATTTGTTTGGGTCTCAGAATGTCAGAAAGGTGAAGGTTGTGAGATTATAAACCAATTTGTTTTTGTATAGTGCCACCAATGCTTTCCAGTGTTTTAACTGTAGTAAATTGGCTATAAGACTAATCGCAACACTGATATGCAATTCAATGTTTATTTGACTTAAAAAAATATAAAAAAAAATGAGTTGCCCCAACTGGGATTTGAACTCCAGACCCCTCGATTCTTAAGCTAGCGTGCAAACCTCTTGGCCACGGTGAAGTTATATGTCAATGGCCTGAAGAAAACCATATTATTCTAAATTAGGGTTTGTAACTCTTATTATTTCGACGCTAAACACAGATGTAAGTAATCATGGAGCTTACTGTAAGCATGTATATCTATAAAGAATTAAACAATATTAGAAATCTTCGTTCTTTCGGGAACTATTTTGCTTGAAAATTAATGCGCCTGTCATTTGACAATCTTTACGCATTGATCTCCCCTGAATTTTTCGGCGTTATTGTACATATAAATGGAAGTAACCGCTTCAAAAAAGTGGACTACTTTAGGCATTTGCAATTAACAGCATTAGGCTCTGAAATTTCGCTACCATTATTTGTTTGGTCTGACGACCCAAACAAATAAAAACACGTTCCCTGTTGTCACCAAAAGTAACCAATGAACGAGCATCTGAATGTGACATTTCTATTACTATCCCTTTCTCTGCCGTCACACTAAGTAAACCCTAGAAAAAAAAAATGAGCCAATCAATGGGCATGATCTGGAGTGCGGGTGACTGAGTTAAATATCTGCACTCCAGTTAAGGCACTGTGCATATATATGTATACGACTTAACTCTGACACATTTTCAATAGAAAGGTCCCCAAGCCATGATACAATTAGTAGCTGATAGATCGTGTTAATGTAGTAAAGTGTTCTTTTTATTCCAAACATAATTATTATTAATTTGGTGATTGTATCAAGTTATAAAATCCTGTCAAAAATGTGATGCTTAAAGTGATTGACAGCAAACATTTTATACGTGATGTTTTACTTTTTACGTGATAAATTCATATTAATGTAATGTTATAATGATTGATGCCAAACATATAAAAGTAATGTACGACTAATTGATAAAAAATGATAAAACCGTGTTAAATATAATGTTTTAATGACAGCAACAAGAAATTGTAATTGCGATATTATACGATGTGGCGGCCGTAAGAAGTCCGTCCACGTATCACAAAATGTTGCTATTTTCGAATCATTAGTTTTAATCATTGTAATGTATAGTACATGGTTTTAAAAGATCCATTTAGTTTGCAGTATTAGGCGCTTGTTTCCTTTTTTTTCGTTTTATAATACAGTTCACGAAAGGACGTTAAAATGGTTTGCAAATTAAATCACCTTTCCGTTGCAATGTAATTAATGATTAATAAAGCTCCCCTGATATAAGCAATGAAAAGCAGGACAACGCCATGTTAAAGTTTAGTCTTGTGTAATGTTAAGGGACACCTTTTACTTTAGTATTAACATGGCGAATACAGTTTATTCAATATGTGCATAACCTTTTAATCACACTTTAAGACTGCTATCATGTTCGATTATATTGAACTTTACCGCTTTCGATTCCCTAAAGGGGCGTTGAATTATAAAATAAGCTGACCAAACATGCTATCTCGCGGAAACATGTCTGAAAGGATGCGCAGATTTTCGTCTTATACCTCTCGAAGAATGGTACTAATTGGTATAGTAATCCAATTAAAGACACAATTTTATCAATTTTATCTATTGAAAACGCATATTTTTTGGCTCACAGATCAGAAGACTTGACTTTCTAAAATAATCCGTACTTTACAGTATCAGCTTTATATTTTTCAGCAAATGACACTAATGCAACTGTTTTTGTTGTTGACTTAAATTGATTCTCCTCCAGGAACATATCGATGCGCAACAAAAAATAGTGCGATTCCAACATAAACGCTCAGCAATTACAGCAACTTTTCAAATTGTACATAGGTGGGCTATAAATGCAACTTGAGGTAGCTATAATTATTTTGTTAAATTCCCTTTATTTAGCAATCAACTTACCCATATTATGCGCGAAATACAATTTAATAAATTGTGACAATTTCCGACATAGATGATTGACAAAGTATAATTACATATTAAGACCCACAAAATGCGTTAAATTTCAATAATTACCTTTGTTTATGAATCCACAAATTCCAAAATGAAGAACATTTAAAAGCAGAAAACCCACTGCCAGCTCCATTTCTTTAATACAGACGTAAAATAAAATATAGAAAAAGATATTCTTAAGTGATTGTAAACAGAAGATGGGAAATGATGAGTAAATCATAAAACTACGGATCTTAATTATATATAAATGTCCCGATCATGTACGGCTGTGTCAATTAACATCATATGATTAATAAACTTAGTGAATCAAGCTTGTAAAACATGGGTAACAATGGGGAATACATTTGTTTATATGAATTATTGCTGGTATTTCCTTATACCTTCTTACTTCCGGTCCGCGTAAAGTTTGTTTACGTTTAGTAAGAATGTACGTGATGCGTTAATTAATTGTAATGTTTCAAACCACAGTAAAGTCACATATTACATGTAAGAGGTATACTGTTTTGTTTAAAACGTCGTAAAAGGCACCCACGACTAGAGAAAGGTTATATTTTAACAGTATTCATACCCATGTCACATGACAGTTCGTATTGGTAAGGAAGATGAAAAGGGTTGAGAATGAAATAATTGTAAAATTATTGTTGTTCTTGTTGGACGTGATGATTTGGGAAAGTGTCATGTAAAAACTGAAGCGCTCCACGTTAACACATCACATCATTGTGTGCCTCGTTTTTTTTAAAATTTACTTTATCATTTGTAAAACCTGTTAATCTGTGAAAGTTATAAATCGTACAAAGGCAAACAAGCTATAAAACAAATATGTTTTAACATTAAAAAACACCCACTTTCAACATGATACTTTATTCAAAACAGAAAATGATGTTTAAATTTGTCTGTAACATCTATCATAATATTAGGTGTCTCTTTTGGAAAATTGTCAATAGACCACCACACACCCGACCACCCCCACCCCCCCCCCCCCCCAAAAAAAAAGAAAAAAAGAAAAAAAAAAGAAAAAAGAAACCCCATAATTACAAATACATTATATATAACAGAGGGTCAGTTCTGTGCCAAAAATGACCAAATTAAAAAATGTCTGCAATCTGCACCAGGGCACTTGATGACGTAAATTTTGTAAAAGTTTGTTGGAAATCCCTTGTAAATGTGGGAAGAACTATACAAGGAAGAAATTATTACGCCCCAAAGAAAGAAATTATTACACCCAAAATGAAGAAATTATAACGCTCCATAGTAAGACATTATTACGCCCCAAAGGAAGAAATCACGCCCAAAAGGCAGAAATCATTACGCCCCAAAGAAATCATTACGCCTCAAAGGAAGAAATTTTTACGACCAAGCTTTCTGCTACAAGCGTCGCAATTCATATTACTATATCTCGAAAATTCAATGACATAGTCTAAATGTTATGTCTCGCCATGAAGAAAATAAAAACATTTTACATGTGTTGACAAATTTGTGCACGAATATATATATCTAGCCATTTAGTCGACCAGGAAGTCGAGTTGCATCTACAAGACGAATGTCCCACCAATTAAAGTAAAGAGACAAATCTCATTTGTGTTGACATGTTTTGCTAAGGTCAACACAGGATGGTACTGACCAGGAAGTCAAGGTTGACCTTGCAATGAAGGTCACACTTCCCACAATAACGATGTTCACGTCAAATGTTGTCAAAGATGAGCAATATCATATTTATGTGGACAAGCTCTTAATAAATCCGATGACATCATAAGAGGATGGTGATTGTTAGCATCTTGAAGAATGATGTCACATTTCTGACACATAGTTATTGCACGATATAATAACATCAACCATGAATGAGAGGCTTATTAACAATTGGAATATCACGCAGCATTATTGGTGTATTTTCCCCCTCATTATTTGATGTCGTGACGTCGATGGATGAAGACAAGACGTGCCATGCTGAGGTACATTTCAGACTACGAACACCACCGCTTGCAAACAACACAGACAACGATCACTGCGACAACACCTACACCAACAAGCAGTATTTCTACTGCCCCATTTGGTCCGATACTGCAAAACAAAATGACACGTTATCTATATCATATATATGATAATTGTTATAAAAATTAAAGATATTTAAATGTTTTATATTTGAAAATACTGATAATAACTAAACAGAGTAATTTTTAATGTAAAATAAACATATTACCATACCATTAACATATAAGGCTGGTTATTGCATGAGATTGTATATCGGCGATGTAGGTTTCTTGATTAAATCACATTTTGCTAGACAGTTATGCCAGAATGACGTTAACGAGTTCTTGAATGATGTACATGTTTGTATTTTTGTATACTGTACTGATCTCAAGTAATACTAATTAAAGTAATACTAAATATCTAGATATGTACGTTAAAAGTATGCTTTCACTGTAAACATAATGTTACATTAATAATTGGTATTGAATCCTATAATTATTATACTAAAATGAATAAAATTTCTAACTTGTACTGTTGTATACAGTATATTTACTATACTCATGACCATTGATTCGCTTATTGTTTTCATGTTTACTGTTTTGACAAGTATTATGTGACTTATAGGCCCAATGGGCCGGGTGCATGCCTTTATGTAACTGTATATTGTCATCATTATTTATATTTGCACATGTCACTTTAATAAAATATTTACTTACTTACTTATTACCTGATATTAATCGATATTTTACCATTAGGATCTATTAAAGTAATATACTTGTTTGAGCGAGAAATAAAAAGAGAAATGAAACAGCTAAATTCACTTTTAGTTCTGCTTGCTTTATATTGAATATAGAACATGTCCATTGTAAATGTTAGGAAAAATCTATATCAAAATACAAATAGAAACTGTTGTTTTAAATTAAAAGATATATAATCCTTTACAAAAATGTGTTTCTTCTTGATCTATATTTCAAAGTGTCAGCGGGGCTTTAAAAGATAATATTCACGATGATGTCGCGGTCCTACGGAAAAAGTATATTGACCACCTGAGCGGGCACTTACATTTTTATTGGACCGCCAAAATTTCGTAGTGTATAGTCGCGAAACGCGTAATGTCGAAAATTTTAAGTACATTCTTATACAGACATTATTTTTTTAAACATGACATTTTTCCTGTTGGAACGTTTATTATTATGTTATTGTAAAGTGCGGATAGAATACAGAACGTTGGACGTCATAAAGTTATGGTGACGTTACAGGCATGCCCTAACACTGAACGAACATCAGCCATCGGGTTTGGTCCGTTTATTGTTTCCAGTTGATTCAACAGAGTTATCGATATTTCAGTTTGAGAATAAATTGATCATTTTCTTTTGCAAGCATAAAACTAGGACAAATAATAGCTTAGAATCTATAGAGGTATACAAATTCACAATAACGCTGTTTAAATGCTAATTTAGTGCATTTTTTAAAGTGCAAACATGTATATGCATAATTGCAGGCCTATTGACATACGGTGTCCCGTTACTACTTTACGTTTAGTTATTCACGCCAGTTTGAAATTTAGATTTCTACAGGTTTAAGCAGTATCTAAAATGGAAATTTTAATTTAAGAACGTCATACTAGGCTGAAAATATATCAGGCTCGGTTAGGTTTACCGTCAATCTCGACATTTTCGTTCGAATTATTATGTAAAAGTGCAGTAGAAAAAGTGAAATATAATTTAGCGAAAAAAGTAAAATATACGTTATATAAGTTTATACCTTTCGTTTACTGCGTTTCGACTGCTATTAGATCGGTAGAACGGGGCAGCCGTTGGACCTGGCCCTCTGTTACATGTCTCAACTTCATGATCTAAACTTGTAAGAAGAAGATGATATACCAATTAATAGTTTAATATATGATTATTTTATATGACCCCCCCCACAAAAAACAAAATAAAACGACAATAACAATAATCACCCCGAAAACCACACATATCTCCACCACCACCCAAGAAAAAAACAACACTAACAAAGTAAAATAAACAACTAAAATACATACAACGGCAACAAAAGAAACAACAGTAACACAAAGTTATAACATAAACTATACCTTGAAGTATCACAGCGATTAGAGTAAAAATAAAGCACACTAAAACATGAAATTTTAAGATTCCCATCAGAAAAATAGTTTTAAATCGGCTAACATTTTATATTTACAGTATACATATATGTATGTTTACATTTAAAAGTTTTGAAATACCTAGCTATTTTTAGGTATTAGCTTAATGCTATACTTAAACGATCTATATTTTGTATAAAGGTATTGATTTTAAAAGACGCAGTCGATATTTAGTATACACTGTGGCGCCACGCCGCTAAATGTCGCACTTACCGCTAAATGTCGCACCAATACCGCTAAATGTCGCAACTGCCGCTAAATGTCGCAAAATCATTTGCCGTTAAATGTCGCAATGTTAACGTTAAATGTCGCACGAATTTCTGCTACCGTTAAATGTCGCAACACTACCGTTAAATGTCGCAAGATATAAATTCATGTTAAAATCATGATTAAAAGTAGTAGTATTTTAATTTAAAACGCTCTCTTGTTATTTTTACTGTAATTGTCATTTAACAAAAAGTATCTTTGTTTTAATTGTTTTCTTTTATGAACCTAAATATCGAGGATTTGAGCTGCTATATAATATAATTTTTACGCTAGAAGGCGTATTCTAGAAAGATATAATTGAAACTCAAGTCTCAATAGATAAGTATTTTTCTTTTGTCTCCCTTTTTCATTTATAACCCTGATTGACAACATCTTAAAAGTATTATGATATTGTCGCGATCAGAATTCGGTTTAAGTAATTTCATTGATTTGAAGACCTTTTTTTCTTGCTAGTACTAATAGTAATACAGTCATACTAGGGCGGTTAAAGCCCCATTTACACAGTCCCGGTTTTATGTCCCGGTTTGCCACGGTTTAGTCAACCATGATCAACCGTGGTAAACTGACGTTGGGTCGTTGAAATTTCGTGAAGTAAAGGGACAAACCATGGTGAACCGGAACAAACTGAGAGATCACCACGGTTTTCTTCAAAT